>NC_074680.1:12842367-12867367 GCF_029448725.1 Salvelinus fontinalis | reverse complement strand
CTCTGATGCACCTCATGGAGCAATACATGTCCAGCGGAAGAACATCACATTTACCCCCTTCACTCTATGGTCTCTTTGTGTGTGTGTGTGTGTGTGTGTGTGTGTGTGTGTGTGTGTGTGTGTGTGTGTGTGTGTGTGTGTGTGTGTGTGTGTGTGTGTGTGTGTGTGTGTGTGTGTGTGTGTGTGTGTGTGTGTGTGTGTGTGTGTGTGTGTGTGTGTTTGCGGGGGAGGGTGTATGTGAGTTTGTGTTTGCACATGTGTGAGTTGTCGTGACTTGACTTTAACATGAATCTGAAGACAGTTATTTATCTAATTAACTATGTTTAATTGTTACCCGATTATATTAATCATGTAACAATTAACTCATTAGGATCTGGGGCACCACGAGAGCGGTTCTTTAAAGAGTTACCATCTCCCGAATTGAACTCTAAAAGGTCTTTACCTATCACATCTATAAACAGTCAACTTAATAATCACAACCTCGTATAATATCACCATTCTGAACAGTCATACCCTCCTTGCATCTGCAAAACCCCGAGCTTTACATATGATTCCGTACTGCACAAATTGGTTACATTATTTATTTACCAGCTAATTAAATGGGAACACGGGATGAACATACACACTTTGCACCAGTTATTAACTGGAGACGTAATACACTGAAAACAGGTCCCTAGCGGAAGGACATCAACATGGCTGCTTGTTAAAGAAGAGAGGGAGATGGAGAGAGACAGAGACACTTAAACATTGGTACTTTCAGAAACTAGTCTCACCTACGTAACCATATACCTTGCACACAAAGTTAGAAATCATGAATGTATTTCTGTGAAATGCCGTAGTTCGCCAGGGATCTCTCGGTGAACAGGGCAGCCTTGGAAAGCTCTGATTGTCCGAAATGGTACCAACAACTCTTCTATTGTTGTCCGGTATCCTGAATAGAACTACAAAGTTGAATTTCCTTCCATTCGCTCTTGAAGATGCTTCTTTGAAGATATTTTAGCCAGCCATATCGATGGTTCCCCATTGAGGTGATGAGAGTAGCGTAATACGATGGTTTGAGCAGAGTAACAGGATGGTCCTACTTGAATTCGCTTCGAAGATACTTCATTTAGGACAGCTAATCAGCCGTACCAGTGATTGTCCTGGAGGTGAGTTAGAGTTTATAGTTTCAGCGGGAAAAGGTTTCTTTAAACAATGGCCATTCCTTTGGTGAATCTTGAGAGCGCAACCTGGATCTTCTCCCTTAATTCACACCAGGGCGTGAGTTGTTAAACCCCACTAGTTCTCCCCCCCACACCCCTCTCTAGGGTGAGAGGGGGTTTGACTGAAGTTATTTATTGCAAACCTGAACTGACCTATTTGGATTCTCGTGGACAGTCATGACTGTGGAGAGCGAAGAAGGGGGCGTGCTTGCCCACAGCCTGGCTGGGGGGACAGAAAAGGAGAGGAGAAGAAAAGGAGGGAACAGGGAAAAACTAGTGTGATCAAATTGGTGTAATAAGAGTCCTGCGATGTTTGAAGAGACATGAGAGGAGATCACTGCTCCATTGATCCAGAAACACAGCTGACAGAGTGAGAGAGACAGAGGGAGGGAGGAAGAGAGAGAGAGAGAGAGACAGGAAGTGAAAGAGAGAGAGAACAAGAGAGAGAGAGGAAGAGAGAGGGCTAGAGAGAGAACAAGAGAGAACAAGAGAGAGAGAGACAGAGACAAAGAAACGGGAGAACAAGAAAGAGAGAGTGGGAGGAGGACAGTGTCAGATGAAAGGCCTGTGTGTCTATAGAGCAGGATATGAACACATGTATTGGACATACTGGACATACATTGTAATGTTACCACTGACACAACCAGCTGTGTGTGTGTGTGTGTGTGTGTGTGTGTGTGTGTGTGTGTGTGTGTGTGTGTGTGTGTGTGTGTGTGTGTGTGTGTGTGTGTGTGTGTGTGTGTGTGTGTGTGTGTGTGTGTGTGTGTGTGTGTGTGTGTGTGTGTGTGTGTGTGTGTGTGTGTGTGCGTGCGTGCGTGTGTGTGTGTGCCCTCATCAGACATAAGCCACTTTCTAACCCAGAGAGAAAAGCAACAGGGGAAAGGGAAGAGGGAAAGCAAGGGAAAGATTGTCTGTCGTAACACCACCATTTCAAGTTAGTACAGTGAAATGTCTTTCTTGCTTGCTCTGACCCAAAAATGCAGTAAACAATATCAGTAGTACTATATCAAATAATACAAATTCAAGTAGAACAAAAACACATGAGAAATAGAAATAAGAACACGATAAAGTAAGTTAAACGAAAAATGCCCATAAGATATTAATTTAGAATCCTCTAAATCGAATTTAGATCCACCAGTGAAGAAAATATATTTTTTTCCTGAACCCAGTGGGATCCACCTCTCCTTGCCCCAGGAGTACGATGGGAGGGCTGCGAACTTCCAGGGGTTCTTGTTACAGTTAAACCTCTATCTGGCCACCGTCCACCCGGCTCCATCGTACCGTGAGAGGGTGTCCGCGATCGTCTCGTGCCTCACCTGGAGAGCCCTGGAGTGGGCCAACGGCCGTGTGGAGAGAGGGAGATGCGGCGTTGGACCAGTTTGAGGAGTTCACGTGCCGTTTCCCGGGCAGTCTTCGACCACCCGCCCAAGGGTAGAGCTGCGGGTGAGCGCCTCTACCATCTGAGGCAGGAGACGAGGAGCGCCCAGGAGTTCGCCCTGGAGTTTAAGACCCTGGCTGCCGGCGCGGGATGGAACAACAGGGCCCTGATCGACCATTATCGCTGCAGTCTGCGCGAGGACGTCCGTTGGGAGCTGGCCTGCAGAGACATCACCCTCACGTTCCATCAGCTGGTGGACCTGTCCATCCGGCTGGACAACCTGCTGGCTACTCGCAGACGTTCAGATCGGGGTCTGGTGGTTCCATCCTCCCGCACACCCTCTCCGATACCCATGGAGCTGGGAGGGGCGGTGCGCAGGGAGACCGGAGGGGGTTCCCACTCGTGCACCATATGTGGCCGCAGAGGTCACACTGATAGTCGGGTTGGTTCCTGATAGTGATAGTCGGGTTGGTTCCTGATAGTCGGGTTGATGCCAGGCAGGGCGCTCTGGCATCACCTCAGGTGAGCCGGCACCATCCTCACCCAGAGCCCTATGTTGCACATATGTATGTGTCTGTTACGTTCCCTGAGTTTTCCCCGCATTCCCAGCATAAGGCGCTCGTCGATTCAGGGGCGGAATTTTATTAATAGTGCTTTAGCCTATAGTTTAGGGATCCCCACCGTTTCCGTGGATGTATCCTTCCCCGTTCACGTCTTAGATAGTCGACCATTAGGGTCAGGGTTAATTAGGGAGGTCACCGCGCCTTTGGGCATGGTGACGCAGAGGGGTCATACGGAGAGAATTAGTCTGTTCCTTATTGACTCTCCTGCGTTTCCCGTGGTGCTGGGCCTACCCTGGTTAGCTTGTCATAACCCCACTGTTTCTTGGCCACAGAGGGCTCTCACGGGGTGGTCGCGAGAGTGCTCAGGTAGGTGTTTAGGTGTTTCCGTTGGTGCTACTATGGTGGAAAGTCCAGACCAGGTCTCCACCGTGTGCATTACCCCTGAATATGCCGATTTGGCTCTCGCGACTCAATTACCACCTCATCGACATGGCGATTGTGCGATAGATCTCCTGGTAGACGCTGCACTTCCCAGGAGTCACCTGTATCCCCTCTCACAGGCGGAGACGGAGGCTATGGAAACATATGTCTCCGAATCCCTGCGTCAGGGGTACATTTGGTCCTCCACTTCACCTGCCTCCTCGAGTTTCTTTTTTGTGAAGAAGAAGGAGGGAGGTCTACGCCCGTGTATTGACTATTGGGGTCTGAATCAGATCACTGTGAGGTATAGTTACCCGCTAACGCTCATAGCCACAGCGATAGAGTCAATGCACGGGGTGCGCTTCTTCACCAAACTAGATCTCAGGAGCGCTTACAACTGGTGCGTATCCGAGAGGGAGACGAGTGGAAGATGGCTTTCAGTACCACCTCTGGGCACTATGAGTGCCTCGTCATGCCGTACAGGTTGATGAATGTGCCATCAGTATTCCAATCCTTTGTATTTTCAGGGACCTGCACGGGCAGGGTGTAGTGGTGTATATTGATGACATTTTGATATATTAGGCTACACGCGCTGAGCATGTGTCCCTGGTGCGCCGAGTGCTTGGTCGCCTGTTGGAGCATGACCTGTACGTCAAGGCTGAGAAATGCCTGTTCTTCCAACAGTCTGTCTCCTTCCTAGGGTATCGCATTTCCACTTCAGGGGTGGAGATGGAGAGTGACCGCATTGCAGCTGTGCGTAATTGGCCAACTCCCACCACGGTAAAGGAGGTGCAGCGGTTCTTGGGGTTTGCCAACTACTACCGGAGGTCTATCCTTGATTTTGGTCAGGTGGCAGCTCCCACGTTAAGATAGATGCATTGTCCCGGCTGTATGACACAGAGGAGCGGCCCATAAATCCCACTCCCATGCTCCAGACCTCTTGCCTGGTGGCACCGGTAGTGTGGGAGCTGGACACGGACACTGAGCAGGCGTTGCGTACAGAGCCCACTCCCCTTCAGTGTCCTGCTGGGCGTCTGTACGTTCCGTCTGCTGTCCGTGACCGGCTAATCTATTGGGCCCATACGTCACCCTCCTCTGGTCATCCTGGTATTGGTCGGACGGTGCGCTGTCTTAGTGGAAAGTACTGGTGGCCCACTTTAGCTAAGGACGTGAGGGTTTATTTTACCTCCTGCTTGGTGTGCGCCCAGTGCAAGGCTCCTAGACACCTACCCAGAGGTAAGTTACAACCCTTACCCGTTCCACAACGGCCATGGTCGCACCTGTCGGTGGATTTCCTGACTGATCTTCCTCCTTCACAGGATAACACCACGATCCTGGTCGTTGTGTATCGTTTTTCTAAGTCCTGTCATCTCCTCCCTTTGCACGGTCTCCCTACGGCCCTACAGACTGCGGAGGCTCTATTCACACACGTCTTCCGGCACTACGGGGTGCCTGAGGATATAGTGTCTGATCGGGGTCCCCAGTTCACTTCGAGGGTCTGGAGGGTCTCGGTCAGCCTTACCCCAGGTTTTCAACCCCAGGTGGAGAGAGTTAACCAGGATGTGGGTAGGTTTCTGAGGTATTATTGCCAGGACCGGCCGGGGAAGTCGGCAGCATTCGTGCCCTGTGCAGAGATGGCCCAGTTCTCGCTCCGCCACTCCTCCACTAACCTTTCTCCCTTCCAGTGTTTATTGGGGTATCAGCCGGTTCTGGCTCCTTGGCATCAGAGTCAGACCAAGGCTCCTGTGGTGGACGACTGGTTCCGGCGCGCAGAGGAAACATGGGACGCCGCCCATGTCCATCTTCAGCACACCGTACTGCACCAGAAAGTTGGCGCAGACCGTCAGTGAGGCTCCGGTGTTCGCACCGGGGGATCGGGTCTGGCTCTCGACCCGAAACCTGCCACTCCGCCTGCCCTGTCGGAAGCTGGGTCCGCAGTTTGTGGGGCCATTTAAAGTCCTGAGGAGAGTGAACGAGGTATGTTACAGGTTACAGCTTCCCCCCGATTACCGCATTAACCCCTCGTTCCATGTGTCTCTCCTCAGGCCGGTGGTGGCTGGCCCGCTCCAGGAGTCTGAGGAACGGGAGGTTCCTCCGCCCCTTCTGGACATCGAGGGGGCCCCGGCGTACTCCGTTCGTTCCATACTGAATTCAGACGTCGGGCGAGGGGCCTTCAGTACCTCGTGGACTGGGAGGGGTATGGTCCGGAGGAGAGATGCTAGGTTCCGGTGGAGGACGTGTTGGATCCTTCTATGCGGCGGGATTTCTAGTGAAGGGATTTCCTTCACACCTGGTTCCAATCTCATCAATTACATGTTGTGTATTTAACCCTCTGTTTCCCCTCATGTCCTTGTCAGAGATTGTTTATTGTATGTGTTGTGCTAGTCATGTGTCGGTGTGCGACGGGTGTTGTACCCACTTGTATTATTTTTTGTAAATTTCGGTTTTTGGAGTTTATGAGCACTTATTAAACGACTCCGTTTATCCCAAGTTCGTTTTCCAGCGCCTGACTTCCCTGCCACCGACACGCACCCTTTGCAATGGTGTTGGCAGCATCATGCGGTGGTGATGTTTTTCAGCGGCAAGGACTGGGAGACGAGTCAGGATCGAGGGAAAGATGGACAGAGCAAAGCGCAGAGAGATCCTTAATGAAAACCTGCTCCAGAGCGCTCAAGACCTCATACTGGGGCGAATGTTCACCTTCCAACAGGACAACGCCCTTAAGAACACAGCCAAGACAATGTAGGTGTGGCTTTGGGACAACTCTCTGGATGTCCTTGAATGGCCCAGCCAGTGCCTGGAACCCGATCGCGAACATCTTTGGAGAGACCTGAAAAGAGCTGGGTCTGAATACTTCTGTAAATGTGATATTTCCATTTTTTATGTTGAATAAATATGCAAACATTTCTAAAAACCTGTATTTACTGTCATTATGGGGTATTGTGTGCAGATTGATGAGGAAAAATAACAATTTTATCCATTTTAGAACAGGGCTGTAACGTAACAACGTTTTGAAAAAGTCAAGTGGCCTGAATACTTTCCAAATGCACTGTATGTATATGGGTAAGGTGACTATGCATCAAGATGTATGATAAACAGAGCACCAGTAGCGTTAGGCCTATGATGATTGCAGGTGAGTCTGTGTGCGTGTGTGAAGAGTCAGTATGAATGTGTGTGTGTGATATGTGTGTGTGAGCAAATTAAGTGTATGAGTGAGTGTATAGAATGTGCATAGAGTGAGTGTGTGCAACAGCATAAATACAATAGAAGGATCAATGTAGATAGTCCATTTAGCCATTTAGTTAGCTATTTAGCTGGCTTGGGTATAGAAGATGTTCGTGAGCCTGTTGGTGTCAGAATTGATGCTCTAGTACTGCTTGCTGTGCAGAAGCAGAGAGAAAAGTCAATGGCTTGGGTGTATTTACACCGATATACAGGTCCTGGATGGCAGGGAGGTCGGCCCCAGTGATGTATTGGACTGTCGGCACCACCCTCTGTAGCGCCACGTCATGCAGTTGCCATACCAAGCCCCTGCCCTTATACACACTGCTTCTCTTTACACACACACACACACGCACACACACACACACACACACACACACACACACACACACACACACACACACACACACACACACACACACACACACACACACACACACACACACACACACACACACACACACACACACACACACACACACACACACACACACACACACACACACACACACACACACACACACACACACACACACACACACACACACGGCCTATGCCTACCGATGCTAGCGTGGTATAAATCAAGTGAATCCGTTTTCAGGTCATTAAGTACAGTTGAAGTCAGAAGTTTACATACATTTAGTTTGGAGTCATTAAAACTCGTTTTTCAACCACTACACACATTTCTTGTTAACAAACTATAGTTTTTGCAAGTCGGTTAGGACATCTACTTTGTGCATGACACAAGTAATATTTCCAACAATTGTTTTCAGACAGATTATTTCACTTATAATTCACTGTATCACAATTCCAGTGGGTCAGAAGTTTACATACACTCAGTTGACTGTGCCTTTAAACAGCTTGGAAAATTCCATAAAATGATATAATGGCTTTAGAAGCTTCTTATAGGCTAATTGACATCATTTGAGTCAGTTGGAGGTGTACCTGTGGATGCATTTCAAGGCCTACCTTCAAACTCAGTGCCTCTTTGTTTGACATCATGGGAAAATTCTAAGAAATCAGCCAAGACCTCAGAAAAAAAATGTAGACCTCCACGAGTCTGGTTCATCCTTGGGAGCAATTCCCAAACGCCTGAAGGTACCACGTTCATCTGTACAAACAATAGTAGACAAGTATAAACCCCATGGGTCCACGCAGCCGTCATACCGCTCAGGAAGGAGACGCGTTCTGTCTCCTAGAGATGAACGTACTTTGGTGCGAAAAGTGCAAATCAGTTCTAGTTCTTTATTGTGAATATGGAACATTTCTGCTCATGGAACATTGGACCAACACTGTACATGTTGCGTTCATATTTTTGTTGAGAATATGTGTGCATGCGTGTCTGAGAGAGAATGTCTGAATGTGTGTCTGGTATCTTAACAGCAGGTTAACATGGAGACACAACCCAAGGTGTTGCAGGCACAGAAACATCAGGCTCCCTGTATCACTATACACACCACCTTCATCTTCATCACCATCATCAGCATCACCTGGAGAGAGAGAGGGAGAGAGAGAACCTGAATCATCAGTATCTTAGTACTGTTGTTTGAGGTAGACCTCACATGAAAAGGAGAGCGAGAAAGAAGCAGCACATTTTAAATGGGAAATAAGTACAGAGCATTACCATCAACATGCTGTGAGCTTTTTTAACCTTTGGTCTCTGATCTCTGTAAAAGATACCTGCGGTTTGATAGATGAATTCAACCACACACAGAGAGATATTCTGTATATCAGATACATATGTGTAACGTTCGTCTTGTGGTGCATGAACGGACCAAGGCGCAGCGGGTGATGAATACATAACGATTTATTTAAATGACAGACGAAACACGAAAAACACTAGAACAAACTACAAAACAATAAACGAAGGCAACAGACCTGAAACAAATGAACTTACATATAGACGAAGAACGCACGAACAGGAACAGACTACCTAAAACGAACAAACAAACTAAACAGTCCCGTGTGGTATACACAGACACAGGAACAATCACCCACAAACAAACAGTGAGAACAACCTACCTTAATATGGCTCTCAATCAGAGGAAACATCAAACACCTGACCTCTAATTGAGAACCATACCAGGCAAACCATTAACCCAACATAGAATACACATAACATAGACTACCCACCCCAACTCACGCCCTGACCAATTAAACACATACCAAACAACAGAAAATAGGTCAGGAACGTGACAATATGATTTACATATGATCCCCCATTAGACATCTGCTAATGAAAATGTTACAGATCAATCGATAATCCACCACACTTTGCCCGCACCATGTACACGTTAGCACACACACACACACACACACACACACACACACACACACACACACACACACACACACACACACACACACACACACACACACACACACACACACACACACACACACACACACATACACACATACTTTACACACAAGCGTGTGCATACACACACGCACAGAAACACGCACACAGTCTTACACACACAGACTTTCTGACAGTCATGCAGGTCAGGGGTTGACCATCATGGTCCCTAGTCACCACCACTTACAGTAATGCAATCCAGCTGAGGATATACGGCCCCCAAGCACACATTAAATAGGAATTAATTTCACTTAGATCTCACTAGATCTATGGGGAAGGGAGGGGGGGAGAAGGGGTTAGGAGAGGGGAGAGATGAGCAGGGGAAGAGGAAAGGAGAGAGAAGAGTGGGGGGTGAGGAAAAAAGAGGGGAGACGGCAGGAAGGAGAGGAGTGAAAGGCCATATAACCTGCCTATCTAAAAGTCTGGGATGTTCCACCGTAAAGAAATCAATAGGTATGAAGAGTATGCAGGGAAAACAAATACATCTACCATCTACCTCTTTACTCCTCCACCAGAGAGAGGGAGAGAGGAGGAATAGAAAGATAAGCGAGGGAGAAGGAAATAGGGAAATGATGGAAAGAGAGAAAAAGAAAGAGGGAAGGAAAGGGGAGAGAGAAAGAGAAAGAGGGAGAAAGATAGAGGCTGCTGTGCTACCATACTGCCAACTCGGCACAACTTCTCATTTTCTATTAGAGCTGAAAACATGGAGGGCGAAAAAATACAAAAAATAAAACAACTGATAAAATTTCACAGCTTAAGCAAAAATAAACAAGCTTAATGAATTAATGTGAGTTGGTTTCCCCAGACAGCCCTCTCTCTCCCCCACTCCCCGGACCTGCTTCGCTCTCCACGGCAAATCTTATAATTGCCTCCAATTTACCTAGTCTGCTGTTGGCAGTTTGTAAAATGAAACGCTAACATGAAAGCATCCGTTTCAGTTTTTTAAGGGCAAGTGCATTTTTTAATTTACATTTCCTCACATTCCCTCTCGTTCTTTCTCTCCTCCCTCACTCTCTCTCGCCACCTCCCTCTCTCCCTTTGTCTCCCTCTCTCTCGCTTTCTCCACGTACACCCACCCCCTCTCTCTCGGTCACTCTCTTTCTCTTTCCTCTCTCCCTTTTGTTCCTTTTCATCTCTTTCTCTCCCCATCTCTCTCCTCCTCTCTCATGAGTAAAATACTATAGTGACGTGCTATATTTTCCAACAGAGAGAGAGTGATGGCTGATTTTCAGCAGTGAGGAATAGAGAGCGGTTAAAAAGAGCTTTCTTCCTACAGCTCTACATAAATCACAATATGAGTCAATATTTAATAATGCTTGGCTTGGTCTGGGCCTCTTGATCAGCCTTGTCAGGGGGGAAAGCTCCCTCTCGCCGTCAACGTGTGTGTGTGTCCCCGTTGATCTGGCCTGTCATATGTAATAGGTCCCTCCTGCATGTCTGTGACATAAGGGCCAGTAACACTACAATACTAACATGTACAGGCCCTTTACACTGCTACTGGACCCCTGGACAAGGGAGCGGAAAGGAGAGGAAGGAGAGGAGACGATGGTGGGGACACAGAGAGGGTTATTGTGGGCTGCTCAAAGAGAAAAAAGTCCTGAATACGATATGCAAATCTATCTCATATTCTACATCACAAGGCCTCTGATAAGACACACACACACACACACACACACACACACACACACACACACACACACACACACACACACACACACACACACACACACACACACACACACACACACACACACACACACACACACACACACACTCACACACACACACACACACACACATCCCTTTGAACAGATATAAGCAGTGTGTGTCAAAGAGGGCGTGGGTAGCCAGAGTAACATTCCATCTCTCTCTTCTTCCCTGGCTCTCATCCCTCTCTCCGCTCCTGCTAATCTGTGTGTTCCTGTGTGAAGGAGACATCAGAGCCCTGCTGTAACTCACAGGTCTCCCTGCTCACTGAGAGAGGTCACTAACATCTCAACACGCACTGATTACTACCACTGACTTTCTCCTGCTCTCTTCCTCGTGTGCTTCCTTTCGCTCTCCACTGCCCTCTCTATCTCCATCTTCTGTTTTCAAGGTTTGGACACACCTACTCATTCATGAGGTAGTCACCTGGAATGCATTTCAATTACAGTTTTTTACAATCCCTTTGGCACTAATTTCAGAACCTTGCGATCATTTTTCAATACTCTAGACACAAAACTCAAAACGGTCATCACTTGTAACACAGGCTGTTCAATGTTCAAAACATTGCATTGGGCATTCATATCTTTAAAGAAACATACTCTCCTTTCCTAAAACCCGACTGAGGGTTTTTTCTCCACATGGAGGTGGAAGGTATATGATAGGTGCCCTCACGAACAAGCCACCCTTCTCCAGGCCATGAATGACGCATGCAATGACATCACGGCAGACCAGTGTCAGGCCTGGATTCGCCATGCCCGAAGATTCTTCCCAAGATGTTTGGCTAATGAAAACATCCATTGTGATGTGGATGAGAACCTGTGGCCAAATCCACAAGACAGGGTTGATGGAAATATAGAAGTACAGTAATCAATATTTTGTTTTGCTTTTTACAGTAAGCCAGGTGAGGAACACTGAAAGTGATGTTTTACTGTAGTTTTTTTCTTTTTTGTACCTAATTATTTTTGCCTTGATTCAAGATCTATGAGTGATTTTATTGTATTTCATCAATAAATGTCATATTTTGTTCAATGATTCCACTGTGTCTGTAGTATTCTCTCTACTAGTCCTTTTACAGTGATGTATTTACGTGTAGCAGCATAATGAAACATGTATCACATATTTTGTACTACAATATTTAATGATTGAACGAACAACTACACAGTGAAACTATCGGTATCTTGTGTGTGGGTGATCTAAATGAATGTTCCTATGGTATTTCATAATAAATGAGTTATTTACACCAATGATTCTGCAAGTGCAAGGTTTCAAGTACAGGGTGGTAAATTGTGGTTGGGCCTGAAACCATGCTTAAACCATTCTGAGCATGGTGGAACCTGACACTATCCCACACAATGACATAGGTCATGCCATCAGCTCTACAGATCTGATTTAGCTCATTAAGGAAGGTTACATTCGAACAGCGAATCATGTGACTGCCTGCAACTCAATATATAGAGTATATAGAGTAGAGAGCTTTAGTTGTTGTTCAACCTAACATTAGAACGGGTAAGATGCGTAATCTAAGCAACTTTGACCGTGGTATGATTGTTGATGCCACACATGGTGATTCTAGCATCTCAGAAACAGCTGCCCTCCTGGGATTTTTATGCACTATAGTCTCTAGAGTTTACAGAGAATGGTGCGATAAACAAAACACATTCAGTGAGTGACAGTTCTGTGGGCAAAAACACCTTGTTAATGAGAGAGATCAGAGGAGAATGTCCAGACTCATTCAAGCAAACAGAAAGGCCACAAATACTCAAATAACAGCTGTTTAAAACAGTGGTGTGCAGAAGGGCATCTCTTAACGTACAACACCGTGAATAATTCAGGCTGTTGTGGAGGCAAAAGGGGGTCCTACCCAGTACTAGATAGGTGTACCTAATAAAGTGGCCGGTGAGAGTACAGTAATGTCAAATCTGAAAACATGGTCTGGAAAGGTGGTACATGGGACCATAGAAACAGTGTCTGATAAAGAATGATGATGAAATATTACATCTATAGATAATGTAGTCCAATTGGTTCATGTTCCACGGTAATTGGTGTCAATGGTTCTCGTTATCCTGAAACTTTTGTGATCTAAACATGGAATATTGTTTGTCAGTTTCCATAAAACTATGCATTAAGAGTAATGCAACAGTTACTTATCATTTTGAGCAGTTGTATCAATTGATAGTTAGATCATTGTAATGAAATGAATAGACAGTCATCTCAGATGTAATGTGTGAATTGCATTTTGAAATGGTAATACTTTGATGTTAAGTTGTGTCATTTTGAACAGGTGATTTTAGATCAATGAACAAATTATCTTAGCTTTATGTGTATTGTATCCAAGCAATTGGAAAAAGAGTTTTGAAAAATGTGCATTTTGATCATTGGTTGTGGGTTTTGTGTCTAGAGTTTTGAAAAATGACATCAAGGTCCCGAAATTAGTGCTAAAGTGATTGTAAAAAACGGTAACAGGTGTGCCTTATTAAAAATTCATTTGTGGGGAATACAGCCCTATTTGGTAAAAGATCAAGTTCATATTATGTCAAGAACAGATCAAATAAGCAAAGAAAAAGGGCAGTCCATCCTTACTTTAAGACATGAAGGTCAGTCAACCTGGAAAATTTCAAGAACTTTGAAGTGCAGTTGCAAAAACCATCAAGCGCTATAATGAAACTGGCTCTCATGAGGACCGCCACAGGAGAGGAAGACCCAGAGTTACCTCTGCTGCAGAGGAGTTCATTAGAGTTACCAGCCGCAGAAATTGCAGCCCAAATAAATGCTTCACAAAGTTCAAGTAAGAGACACATCTTAACATCAACTGTTCAGAGGAGACTGCGTGAATCAGGCCTTCATGGTTGAATTGCTGCAAAGAAGCCACTACTAACAGACACCAATAATAAGAAGAGAGAAACACAAGCAATGGACATTTTTGATTCCAACAGCCGTGTCTTTGTGAGACGCAGAGTAGGTGAACAGATGATCTCCGCATGTGTGGTTTCAACCGTGAAGCATGGAGGAGGAGGTGTGATGGTGTGGGGGTGCTTTGCTGCTGACACTGTCTGTGATTTATTTAGAATTCAAGGCACACTTAACCAGCATGGCTACCATAGCATTCTGCAACAATACACCTTCCCATCTGGTTTGGGCTTAGTAGGACTATCATTTGTTTTTCAACAGGACAATGACCCAAAACACCTCCAGAAAGGAGAGTGATGGAGGACTGCATCAGATGACCTTGCCTCCACAATAACCGACCATAACCCAATTGAGATGATTTGGGATAATTTGGACCGCAGAGTGAAGAAAAAACAGCCAACAAGTGCTCAGCATATGTGGGAACTCCTTCAAGACTGTTGGAAAAGCATTCCAGGTGAAGCTGGTTGAGAGAATGCCAAGAGTGTGCAAAGGTGTCATCAAAGCAAAGGGTGGCTACATTGAAGAATCTCAAATATAAAATATATTTTGATTTGTTTAACACTTTTTTGGTTACTACATGATTCCATATGTGTTATTTCATTTTCATTTTGATGTCTTCACTATTATTCTACATTGTAGAGAATAGTAAAAATAAAGACAATCCCTGGAATGAGTAGATGTGTCCAAACTTTTGACTGGTACAGTATATGGTTTATTGAGCGTGTGTGTTTGTGCGTATGGCGATTACTCTATGATTCCAGGCCAGAAGCTGACCAAGTGAAGTGGCACTTATTAACCTCAGTCTAGAACTTTAATAAAATAAGCACTTTTTACATCCTGAATACTGCTGACAATACACACCATTCAAATTACAAACAGTCAAAATATCCCATTCTGTCTTAATTTCACTGTCGTTATTAAGTCGCTTTATGAAAAGCAATTTTTTTCCTGTCATGCTTAGTAGGCAGCTGTTCTTATATCATTTTACCAATTCATTATAGAAATCACTTTAAATCAAATCTTTATGAAGTGTGTGTTTCCTAGATCTGTGTGTGAGTAACCTGTATCTGTGTACAGAACATTTGAGTTGTGCGCGTGTGTGTCTGTGTGTGTGCCTGTGAGTGTGGGTGCATGTAATCTGTGTGTGTGTGTGTTTGTACGTGCGTGTTCATATGTGTAACGATCTTCTTCATCTGATGAACAGGAAGGATCGGACCAAAACGCAGCATGGTAAGTGTTCATGCTCTATTGAAAACTGAACACTAAATACTAAATAACAAAGTGAATAAATGAAAACAAAACCAGAATAGTCCAGTAAGGTGCAACAACACAAAACAGAAAACAACTACCCACAAAACCAACATGGAAAATGGCAACCTAAATAGGCTCCCCAATCAGAGACAACGAGAAACAGCTGTCTCTGATTGGGAACCCATCCAGGCCACCATCAACCTACAATCCCCTAGACCATACCAAATCTCCATAGATAGACAAAACCCCTAGACAACTGAAAAACCCTAGACAAATACAAAAACTAAACAAACCCACCCTTGTCACACCCTCACCTAACCAAAAAATAAAGTAAAAATATAACTAAAGTCAGGGCGTGACAGTATGTGTGTGTAGTGCATAGGTCAGGGGTCTCCAAACTTTTCTAGCATGAGAGCTTCTTTTAAAAGATTTCACATGCCATTCATTTTTTTCTAGCTTTCAAATAGGCACATTCATCTCCTCTCCCCTGAAACTCTTACACATGAACATTTTCCTGGTTTCAGGACGTAGACGGCGGACGTAAAGGTAATGGCGGACTGAACAAAGTTATGTAGAGCACCTCAAGATAAAACATAATATTCGAAATATCTGCTAAATTAGACTAAAATATTAGCACTAAATAATCTGGTGGGTGATAACCTTCAATCTGGATAATAACACAAAACAAATCCTAAGACTAGAGACATTTATCGACAAATATTACGAAAACAAGCAACACCCAAACATGACGGAGAATAAGACAGGGGAACTGAATCAAAAACGAAAACGTGACTCCTCAACCGACACGGATGATCTAATATTCTCAACACCGGCAATGGTAAAGGTCGAAACCGATCTGTTAAAATCAATAAATGACAAACTGGGTATACTTGAATTAGTTAGTAAAGATATAAAAGACTTGAAGGCAAGCCTAGAGATGAGTGATGAAAAAGCTGCGACATTGGAGAAGGAAACACACAAGCTAAAAGGGACGGTCAATAAGATTGAAACCAAAATGAATGAATTTAAAAAAGAGAACAACGTTCTGAAAGAATGCTTACTGGACATACAAACGAGATCCATGAGAGAGAATTTGGTACTTACAGGTATCCAAGAGAAAGAAGGAGAGGTTCCTGAATCTGTAGTTAGAGAGTTCCTTTTTGCAGCGCTTCAGATTCCACGCGAAGTTATCGATAAGATCCAACTTGAACGTGTACACCGCCTCGGACAGAGAGGGCAGAGGTATGAACGCCCAATCGTTGCCAAATTTGCTTCATTTAAAGATAAAATAATGGTTAAAAGCCTGGGTAAAAGACTTGCTGGGACCAAAATTGGCATGAATGATCAGTTTCCGAAAGAAATTGCAGAACGGCGCAAAGTTCTGTATCCAATTTTCAAAGAAAATAGATTAAAAGCGAAACGAGTAGCTCTCGTCGTGGATAAACTATATATTGATAACCAGTTGTTCAGAGACACAAAGATTACTCCATGGTTATTTTAAAAATTACAAAGTTCTCATAGATGAGGAATATAAACACAATTCAAGCCCGGTTACTGATTGTAACAATACAATACAAAATATAGCTTTTCTATAAATCTTCACATATAACTAATTGAACACAAGCACTATTTCTACATAGTGAAGATTAAAACTAAGTAAACAGAAGGCACAGTATGTGTGGATGGTGTGGTGTGTGTTTATTTTTATTTGTTATGTTTGGAAAGTTGAGTGAGTGAGTAATGAAATAGTTGCATATCCCAGAGCCAGTGTATTGCTGTGGGCCGGGTATGAGAGGGCTTTCAATGTTGTTCAAATGATGGATACACTTTTATAATGAATTATACGTCTTATTTATTTATTGTCCTATCATGGGGAACTACATTTTTAAAATAAATTATATCTAATTATTTATTATCCTATTTTAATGGTACGGTCCATGGCCCTATACCCTAGACACCCACATGAATGGCCCAGATACTAAGGAGAAGTCCCTAACTGTTTTATGTGCATGCTGTAAACGGTCTGTATGCAGCCAAAATGAGGACAGGGACCATGAGCAGCACTGCCCCCTCAAGATTCTGAGCCTGCTTGGCAGGGTTGGTCCTGCAAAGCCAAAGCCCCCTAAAGGGAGAGCATAATAAACAAGGAAATTCTCAAAGCTGCTAATGAGAACCTTGACGACCTTGTACCTAGCCGGTGGGGATTCCGGTGGGGTGCCCCCACCCAGGCAGTGGCAGTGCTGGCAACACTAGCTGCAGTAACCCATGGGGAGGGGGTCACACTCGGACATTCAGAGAGGGGGTATATTATTGTGGCCCTGGTGGCACGAAACCAATCGGACTGCATGGAGATGCTTGGGAACATGGTCAAAATGGATGACCGTATTGTGGGTGTTTCAGGAAGAAGGTGTACATTTGACCTCCATCATCTAGGATGTGACAATGGTAAATAAATCTCTACATTTATGCTCATTTTTTGCGCGGTCTTGCAGGCCTTCTCATGCAGCTGCAACTGCAAGTACATTTGCAAATCATGACCCATCTTGAGTTGGGCTCTGGGATGGTGCAATTGTTGAGAGGGTGAGCTTATGGTTGTGTGGGGGTAAGGGCTGAATGTGTGTGGGTGTATGTGTGTATCCCACAACTGTTGCGAAGGAAGAAGTAAAAGATGTTAGGGACTATAGAGGATGATTCACAGCAATATGTAATAAAAATCGAGGTGAGGGCGATGGAAATGCATTTGGCAATGGATCTGCTTCGGTTCGGTGGATGATGCTGTGTGCACTTTTCGAAGGATGGATCCCAGTCGGTCCGGGGCTGTGCGATGCGGGGGGTCGGGGGTGGTCTGCCGGGCATTGGGATGACAACCCAACTCGAGACGGGGGCTTTTGGCGGGTGGAATAGTGGGGACCAATTGGAGGTTTGCTTAGTGGAGATGCAAATGTCATGGTACAACTATATAGACACGCAATCATTATGTTACTTTTTAATAGGACGTTTACAAACATATATTTTGATAAAAATAATTGAAAGGTGTGTCTCATTATGGTAAGTGGTGAAATAAGTATAGCCAGTTACAATTGTAATGGCTTAGCAGATAATAAGAAAAGACGATCAGTATTTACCTGGCTAAAAGAGAAGGATTATAATATCTACTGTTTACAGGAAACCCATTCAACAGTTTTAGATGAAGTTTTCTGGAAAAAGAACTGGGGGGGCAAAATATATTTCTCCCATGGGCAAAGAAATTCAAAAGGGGTGATGGTTTTAATTAATAATAACTTTGATCCAAATGTGCAACTTGTCCAAACAGATCCTCAAGGTAGATGGATTATTTTAAATATGTTATTGGACAATAAACATATATGGCTTATTAACCTATACGGTCCGAATAATGATGATCCAAGCTTCTTTGACAATATATATAAGAATGTATCAACTCTACAAGCAACACTAGACTCTATTATTATAGTGGGAGATTTTAATACGGTCTTAAATACCTCTATGGACCGGAAAGGAAATCACACTACAAACTATCACCCTCAGGCACTTAAGGAAATCAGGAATGTCATGGATATATTGGAATTAGTGGATATATGGAGACTTAAATACCCTGACCTAGTGAGATATACATGGCGGAGGCTTAATCAAGCTAGTCGCCTTGACTACTTTCTTATATCATTCTCTCTGGCACCAAAAGTTAAAAAGTGTTTGATAGGGGACAGAATGCGGTCGGACCATCACATAATTGGCATATATATTACTCTTACAGAATTTCCACGTGGGCGAGGATATTGGAAATTTAATCAAAGCCTACTAGATGATAAATTGTTTAGAACTAGGACAGAAGAATTTATAACTGACTTTTTTAGACATAACATAGGTACAGCAGATCCCCATATTGTATGGGACACTTTTAAGTGTGCCTTTAGAGGCCATGCAATTCAGTACTCATCTATAAAACAAAAGCAATTTCGATCAAAAGAGTCCATATTAACAAAGGAAATTGAAGGACTAACAGTACAGTTAGATAACAATAAAAATGGTACCATAGAGGCACAGAATAAGTTAGAGGAAAAACAAAAAGAAATGGAGGAACTTATTCAAGAAAGATCCAGTGTAATATATTACAAAAATAAAGCGAACTGGATGGAATATGGGGAAAAATGCACCAAATTCTTTTTCAATCTTCAATATAGAAATGCTACCAAAAAAAACGTATTAAAACTTGTTACAAATGATGGAGTCACGCATGATTCACCAAATGATGTTTTGAAAGAGGAAGTAAAGTACTTTAAGAATATATTTTCGTTTCAGGCTCCTCCATCTCCACTAACTGAAACTAATTGTATGGATTTTTTCCCTAATAATAATGTAAAATTAACATCTGTACAGAAAGACTCATGTGAAGGCCTAATTACAGAGGAGGAACTACTTGATGCAATTGGGGCCTTTAAGGATGGGAAAACTCCAGGACTGGATGGCATACCAGTGGAAGTATACAAACATTTTTTTGATATACTCAAAGGACCATTATTAGCTTGTTTTAATGACTCCTATATAAATGAGAGATTATCAGACACGCAACAAGAAGGTGTGATATCATTATTACTGAAACAGGACCCAAGTGGTATATATAAAGATCCAGTCCATTTAAAAAATTGGAGACCTCTTACACTTCAGTGTTGTGATGCAAAAATCCTAGCAAAATGCTTGGCGCATAGAATAAAAAAAGTTTTGTCAGATATTATTCATCCTAATCAGACATGTTTTTTACATGGACGATACATTGGAGATAATATAAGGCAAGTACTGGAAACAATAGAACACTATGAAATATCGGGGACACCAGGCCTGGTTTTCATAGCTGATTTTGAAAAGGCTTTTGATAAAGTACGACTGGAGTTTATATATAAATGCCTAGAATATTTCAATTTTGGGGAATCTCTTATAAAATGGGTAAAAATTATGTATAGTAACCCTAGGTGTAAAATAGTAAATAATGGCTACATCTCAGAAATTTTTAAACTATCTAGAGGATTAAAACAAGGTTGTCCACTATCAGCATATCTATTTATTATTGCCATCGAAATGTTAGCTGTTAAAATTAGATCAAACATTAATATTAAGGGATTAGAAATCCAGGGCCTAAAAACTAAGGTGTCATTGTACGCTGATGATTCATGTTTTCTTTTAAAACCACAACTAGAATCTCTCCACGGCCTCTTAGAGGATCTAGATACATTTGCTATCCTCTCTGGATTAAAACCAAATTATGATAAATGTACCATATTACGTATTGGATCACTAAAAAATACACATTTTACATTGCCATGTAGTTTACCAATTAAATGGTCTGACGGTGATGTGGACATACTCGGTATACAAATCCCAAAAGAAAGAAATGATCTCACTCCAATAAATTTTTATAGAAAGTTAGCAAAAATAGATAAGATCTTGCTACCATGGAAAGGAAAATACCTGTCTATTTGTGGGAAAATCACCCTGATTAACTCTTTAATCATATCACAGTTTACCTATTTGCTTATGGTTTTGCCTACACCTAGTGACCTGCTTTTTAAATTATATGAACAAAAAATATTCAATTTTATATGGAACGGCAAGCCAGATAAAATTAAAAGGGCCTATTTATATAACAAATATGAATTCGGAGGGCAGAAATTATTAAATATTAAAGCATTAGACCTCTCACTAAAGGCATCAGTCATACAAAAGTTATACTTAAATCCAAACTGGTTCTCTAGTAGATTGGTACGAATGTCTCATCCTATGTTCAAGAAGGGCCTTTTTCCCTTTATTCAGATTACACCTGCTCACTTTCGGTTGCTTGAAAAGGAAATAATCTCCAAAATATCTTTATTTTTTAAACAAGCCTTAGAAAGTTGGTTGCAATTTCAGTTTAATCCACCTGAAAGGACGGAACAAATAGTACAACAAATCTTGTGGTTAAATTCAAATATAGTAATTGATAAAAAAACTGTATTTATCGAAGAAATGTTTAAAAAAGGTATAATTTTTGTGAATGATATCATAAATAGGACTGGTGGAGTAATGTCACACATGCAGCTAACACAGACATATGGAAATGTCTGCTCTACCCAAAATTACAACCAATTAATTGCAGCATTACCACAAAAATGGAAGAGGCAGGTGGAAGGGGATAAAAGTAAGGAACTTGTATGTCGGCCTCATATTAAAGAACATAAATGGTTAAAGAAAAGTGTGATAAATAAAAACATATACCAATTTCATTTAAGGACCAAAAAACTTACAGCTGTGCCACATAAATTGCAAAATAGTTGGGAAGAGATTTTCGATGTACCCATTCCATGGCACATGGTTTATGAATTGATACGCAAAACAACGCCGGATTCAAAACTTCGAATTTTTCAATTTAAATTATTGTACAAAATTCTTGCAACTAATAGAATGTTATATATATGGGGGATACAATCTTCCCAGCTCTGTAGATTCTGCTGTGAGGAGGCAGAGTCATTAGACCATTTATTTTGGTATTGTCCGCATGTAGCTCGTCACAGGTCCAGGAATGGTTGAAGAATTGCAACATTTGCGTAGAACTAACGCTACAGATAGCAATACTGGGGGATTTGAAAAGCCATAGTCAATCAATCAATAATATAATAATTATTTTAGCAAAAATGTTTATTTTTAATTTACAATCCGTGGAAGCTATGAGAATAGGAAGATTCAAATCTTTTGTGAAGCATCACAGCACAGTTGAAAAATATATGGCAAATAAAAATCCGAAATGGATGATGTTGGAAGATAGATGGGAAAGGTTGAGTGGAGCTGAAGGGTGGGACTAATAACAAGATAAACAATGTAGGGCATAAGGGATCTGTGAAATGTGTATAGGTGCGGAGCTATTGTGAAATGGCACAGTTACAAGTGGAAATCAAACTGGATGGACAACAGAAATAGAGGAAGGACTAAGAACAAACAAGAGAGAACTATTATAAAGTAGACTGTGTCTGTAAAATGTGTATAAGATGTATAAATTGAAGGTAAAAACAGAAATGTTTATCAGTTTACTCCAATTGGGGGATCGGTGGTAGGGTTTGCGGGGAATAATAATAAAGGTATACTCTTTAAAAAAAGTATGTATGTCTATGTAGGTATGTGTATGTATATATGTGTATATGTGTGCATACGTGAATGGATATATATATTTACCCCAAAAAATATGGGGGATTGGAAATGATGCAGACAATTACATTGGAAGCAACATTCTTTCCGCAATATTAAGCTGATCCACCCCCCAAAAAAATAAAAAAAAATAAAAAATAAAAAAATACATTTTCCTGGTTTTCGATTTTTGGGGGTTTTAACTCTAAAAATTACAATTGTTCATAGAGAAACAACGAAATTGGATGTTCTGAGTATATTGAGTTTTGAGTGTATTTCCCCTTTAATTTTGCATCTAGTATGGCATCTAATCTGCCGGTCTAGTGATCGTTCTGTGCTGCTGCTGCTCATTTCATGTCAAAGTTTGCAAATAACAAATAATAGGTACAAATAATATGTTACGTTAGAACCTTATTCTACACTGAATGAAGTTTTCCCCCCCCCCTCATCAATCTACACACAATACCCCATAATGACAAAGCAAAAACAGGTTTATAGAAATTCTAGCAAATGTATAAAAAACTACTGAAATATCTAATTTACATAAGTATTCAGACCCTTTACCCAGTACTTTGTTGAAGTACCTTTGGCAGCGATTACAGCCTTGAGTCTTCTTGGGTATGACGCTACAAGCTTGACACACTTGTATTTGTGGAGTTTCTCCCATTCTTCTCTGCAGATCCTCTCAAGCTCTGTCAGTTTGGATGAGGAGCGTCGCTGCACAGCTATTTTCAGGTCTCTCCAGAGATGTTTGATCGTGTTCAAGTCCGGGCTCTGGCTGGGCCACTCAAGGACATTTAGAGACTTGTCTTGAAGCCAATTCTGTGTTGCCTTGGCTGTGTTCTTAGGGTTGTTGTTCTGTTGGAAGGTGCACCTTCGCCCCAGTCTGAGGTCCTGAGCGCTCTGGAGCAGGTTTTGATCAAGGATCTCTCTGTACTTTGCTCCGTTCATCTTTCCCTTAATCCTGACTAGTCTCCCAGTCCCTGCAGCTAAATAACATCCCCACAGCATGATACTGCCAACATCATGCTTCACTGTAGGGATTGTGCCAGGTTTCCTCGGGACGTGACGCTTTGCATTCATGCCAAATAGTTCAATCTTGGTTTCATCAGACCAGAGAATTTAGGTGCCTTTTGGCAAACTCCAAGCGGGCTGTCATGTGTCTTTTACTGAGGAGTGGCTTCCGTCTGGTCACTCTACCATAAAGGCCTGATTGGTGGAGTGCTGCAGAGATGGTTGTCCTTCTAGAAGGTTCTCTCATCTCCACAGAGGAACTCTGGAGCTCTGTCACAGTGACCATCTGGTTCTTGGTCACCACCCTGACCAAGGCCCTTCTCCCCTGATTTTTCAGTTTGGCCGGGCAGCCAGCTCTAGGAAGAGCCTTGGTGGTTCCAAACTTCTTCCATTTAAGAATGATGGAGGCCACTGTGTTCTTGGGGACCTTCAATGCTGCAGACATTTTTGGCACTTTTCCCCAGATCTGTGCCTTGACATAATCCTGTCTCTGTCCTCTATGGACAATTCCTTTGACCTCATGGCTTGGTTTTTGCTCTGACATGCACTCTCAACTGTGGGACCTCAAAAAAGACAGGTGTGTGCCTTTCCAAATCATGTCCAATCAATTGAATTTACCAGAGGTGGACTCCAATCAAGTTGTAGAAACATCTCAAGGAAGATCAATGGAAACAGGATTCACCTAAGCTCAACTTTGAGTCTTATAGCAAATGGTCTGAATACTTACGTAAATAAGATGATTTTTTAAATTTAAACTAAATCTACAAACATTTCTAGAAACCTGTTTTTGATTTGTCATTATGGGGTGTTGTGTGAAGATTGATGAAGAAAATGTATAATAAGGCTGTAATGTAACAAAATGTGGAAAAAGTCAAAGGGTCTGAAAACTTTCCGAATACACTGTACATACACACACACATTCATGAACACACACACAAATACACAAAATGGTGCTGCAGTGGATAGCTGCAGTCTTACTCCTGATAAATGCTGTTATTTTATACTGACCGTACCTTATTTGTACATAATGTTTCCGCCATCTCCTATGACCGAAAACAGCTTCTGGACATCGGAACAGCAATCACTAACCTCGATTTGGATGAAGTTTTCTACTTTAACGAGGCGGTAGCTCAGGAAGTTATGCTTACCAGGGACCAGACCTTGATCCCAGGGACTCAGAAGACGAAGAGGCGTCATGATTAGACTACGTCGGCGAGCATCTAGATCGCCACTGTGCTCTGTTCTGTTGGCGAACGTACAAATTGGCTCCGTTCGAGATTATCCTATCAACGAGACATGAAGAACTGTAATATTGGTTATTCAAAGGCGTGACAAGGACATGGATAATATTCACCTCGCTTGCTTTTCAATGCATTGTCAAGATCGGATGGAAGTCTTGAGTAAGAAGAGAAGGAGAGTGGTCACTTTGTTTTATATTTGTTAGTATTTAGGGTTCAAATCCCAGACAGACAATAATATTTAACTTCTTCTGGCTGCAAGCCCGAGGCCGGCCACAATATGACAACAGCCACTTCAAGTGCAGGGCGCGAAATTCAAAATACATTTTTTAGAAATATTTAACTTTCACACATTAACAAGTCCAATACAGCAAATGAAAGGTACACATCTTGTGAATCCAGCCAACATGTCCGATTTTTAAAATGTTTTACAGCGAAAACAGCACGTATATTTATGTTAGCTCACCACCAAATACAAAAAAGGACAGACATTTTTCACAGCACAGGTAGCATGCACAAAGCCAACCTAACTAACAAAGAACCAACCAAACTAACCAACAAACAACTTCATC
>NC_074680.1:12802367-12837367 GCF_029448725.1 Salvelinus fontinalis | reverse complement strand
CTGCATTGTTGGTTTAGCGCATGGATCTCATTAACGGGATCAAAATCGATAACATCTGGTGAAGCTGGAGCGCGCCAAATTCAAATAACAAAATTGTATTATTAAACATTCATGAACATGCAAGTGTCCTACAACATTTAAAAGCCAAACTTCTTGTTAAACCAACCGCGTTGTCAGATTTCAAAAGGCTTTACGACGAAAGCATACCATGCGATTATCTGAGGACAGCATACAAAAGCATTAAAAACATTTTCCAAACCAGCAGAGGCATCACAAAAGTCAGAAAAAGCGATAAAATAAATCACTTACCGTTGAAGATCTTCCTCTGTTTGCAATCCCAAGGGTCCCAGCTACACAACAAATGGTTGTTTTGTTTCATAAAATCCTTTATATCCCCAAAAAGTCAGTTTAGTTGGTGTGTTTGATTCAGTAATCCACCCGTTCCACCCGTTCCACTAGTTCATCATGCATACAAAGGAATCCCAAAAGTTACCAATAAACTTCGTCCAAACAACGTTTCTAATCAATCCTCAGGTACCCTAATATGTAAATAAACTATACAATTTAACAGAATGTAGTATGTTCAATACCGGAGAAAAATAACGAGGTGCGCCCTCATCCACTCGCACCACAACACTACAGTCAAAATGAGAGCCACCTTGAACAACTACAACTACTAAATAATTTTTCAAAAAAGAACCCTGAAACCATCTCTAAAGACTGTTGACATCTAGTGGAAGCCATAGGAACTGCAATCTGGGAGCTATTCATTTGTATATCCCACAGACAAGTGTTTAAATGGACAGTGACCTCAAAAATAAATTCTGGATGGATTTTCCTCGGGTTTTCGCCTGCAATATCAGTTCTGTTATACTCACAGACATTATTTTAACCTGTTGAGGACAGAGGGCGCTGTTTTCACTTTGGGGGAAAATCGTGCCCAATTTAAACGTCCTCGTACTCAATTCTTGCTCGTACAATATGCATATTATTATTACTATTGGATAGAAAACACTCTCTAGTATCTAAAACCGTTTGAATTATATCTGTGAGTAAAACAGAACTCCTTTTGCAGCAAACTTCCTGACAGGAAGTGGAAAATCTGAAATCGATGCTCTGTTCTAGGGGCTGCCTATTAAAGTCCTTGATATTTATTAGTTTAGATGCACTTCATACGTCTTCCACTAGATGTCGACAAGCAGTGAGAGAAGAAATTGAGTGTGTAACTTGATCTGGGCTCGAATTATAGCTCTTGGCATGACGTGTCACCAGTTTCCTGTTTTCTGGAGAGCGCGTCAAGGGACCTGGATTTGCCTTCTGATAAGCTGTCATTATGGACGACTAATATCTCCGGCTTTGATTTTATTTGATACATGTGACAATATCATCGTAAAGTATGATTTTTCAATATAGTTTAATCAGATTATTGAAATTTCTTCGGGAGTTTTGCCGTGTTCCGTTCTCTTCCGTTTGTTGACGATGGAGAGATTTGTGCCACTTGGCAAGTGTGCTTGCTAAATCGAGAGGGAAAAAGGCCGTTCTAAAACCAAACAACGATTGTTCCCGACAAAGGACCCCTTGTACAACATTCTGATGGAAGATCAGCAAAAGTAGGACCCATTCTATGATGTTATTTCATATATCTGCCGTACATGTGAACTAGTCGTTTGCGCCCAGCTTTTGGGTACTCTCTCGCTATACCTAAACTGGATGTCGTAATGAAGTTATTTTTAGAATTCTAACACGGCGATTGCATTAACTTCTTGCGACTATAGGGGGTGCTGTTTCAAATTAGCATAATTGTCTCTACAGATGAAACGGCTTCCTACTCAATTCTTGATCGTACAATATGCATATTATTACTATTATTGGATAGAAAACACTCTCTAGTTTCTATAGCCGTTGGAATTTTGTCTCTGAGTGGAACAGAACTTATTCTACAGCAATTTCCCTGACATGGAGTCAGATTTCACACATTTTGGCCCCTGATCTGGAGTCAGTTTAAAGGCCACTGTGAACGCTATGAGGATACGGACACTGCTTACGTCTTCCCCTGGATGCCTTTACGTGATGACGCTTTGAATAGTATCGATTGCGCAATCACAGCCACTATAAAAGAAAAAAACCTGTAGGTAGGAACTCTTTTCCAGCTGCGCCGGACGCGCGGTGGACACCGCCCTGCTCTTTTTCCAAGCATTAGTGTAGCCAGTAATATTTCTCCGGTCATGTTTTCACCCGTTATAGGTGTTAACAGCATCATAAGGTAGTTAATTTGAACCGTTGTATAGCAATTTATATCCTTTTAGTGCGATTTTGAGGCATTGCTTTGTTGTGCACTTTGACGCGCTGGGCACATTTCGGGCTCCCGGTCGTACGTTAGTGGGTATTTCGACGGACAAGTGGACATCTTTCGACCAAAAGAAGATTAGACCCAAGAAAGGATTCTTTGCCCAAGATTCTGATGGGAAGAACAGCTCACAGTAAGAACAATTTATGATGATAAATCGTGTTTCTGTCGAAAAATGTTAAAGCTTACGCCGCCATCTTGTTTTGTATAGCTTCGCTTGGCGCAACCTGTATTGAAAAGTAAGGATAATTTAAAAAATGTAAATCAGCGATTGCATTAACCTGTCTTGGATCAGCGTGGCGCTAGCGGCACCCCCCCCCCCCCCCCCACTGAAAAACCAGTGCCGCGAAATTCAAAAAAAATATTTTTTTAAAATATTTAACTTTCACACATTAAAGTCCAATACAGCTAATGAAAGACACAGATCTTATGAATCCAGTCAACATTTCCGATTTTTAAAATGTTTTACAGGGAAGACACAATATGTAAAGATGTACATCTATTACCTAAAAACACATTAGCATAATCCACCATCTTTTATTTGTCCACCAACACCAGTAGCCATCACCAATTCGGCTAAACTAAGATATTTATAGCCCCTAACCAACAAAGAAACTCATTAGATGACAGTCTGATAACATATTTATGGTATGGGATAGGTTTTGTTAGAAAAAAGTGCATATTTCAGGTATATGGCATAGTTTACAATTGCACCCACCATCACAAATGGACTAGAATAATTACAATGAGCAACGTGTTTACCTAACTACTAATCATCAAACATTTCGTAAAAATACACAGCATACACGAATCGAAAGACACAGATCCTGTGAATACAGACAATATTTCAGATTTTCTAAGTGTCTTACAGCGAAAACACAATAAATCGTTATATTAGCTTAGCACATAGCAATTAGCAGCCCAGCATTGATTCTAGCCAAAGTGAGCGATAAAAGTCAACATCGCCAAAAGATATTAATTTTTTCACTAACCTTCTCAGAATTCTTCCGATGACACTCCTGTAACATCACATTACAACATGCATATACAGTTTGATCGAAAATGTTTATATTTAGCCACCAAAATCATGGTTAGACAATGTGAAATGTAGCTCAGCTGGTCAGAAAATGTCCTTGCGCCACTTAGACAGTGATCTACTCTTATACATAAATACTCATAAACGTGACTAAAAAATATAGGGTGGACAGGGATTGATAGACAATTTAATTCTTAATACAATTGCGTTATTACATTTTTTAATTTATCCTTACTTTTCAATACAGTTTGCGCCAAGCGAAGCTACGTCAAAAAACATGGCGTCCTAAGCCACTAAAATGTTTCGACAGAAACACGATTTATCATAATAAAAATGTCCTACCTTGAGCTGTTCTTCCATCAGTATCTTGGGCAAAGGATCCTTTCTTGGGAGAAATCGTCTTTTGGTGGAAAGCTGTCCTCTTGCCATGTGGAAATGTCAACTACGTTCGGGATGAACTGAAAAGCGTACCCAACTTTTCACATCGTTGCAAAAATAAATGTCCCAAAATCGCACTAAACGGATATAAATTGCTATAAAACGCTTTAAATTAACTACTTTGTGATGTTTGTAACTCCTATAACGAGTGAAAAGATGACCGGAGAAATATAACAGGCTAAACTAAGGCTTGGAACAGGAGAGGGTCGGTGTCTTCCACGCGCGTTACGCAGCAAGAAAAGACTTGCTAGCTAAAGGTTTTTTTCATTTGTAGGGCCTGTGAACGAGCAATCGAGCCCGTTGGAATCGTCATCACGTAAAGGCATCCAGGGGAAGACGTAAGAAGTGTCCGTATAGTCATAGCAACGACAGTGCCCGTTTAAATGACTTCAGAAAAGTGGCCAACGTTTCTCAAATCTGACTCCATGTCAGGGAAATTGCTGTAGAATGGGCTCTGTTCCACTTAGAGACAAAATTTAAACTCCTATAGAAACTATAGACTGTTTTCTATCCAATAATAATAATAATATGCATATTGTACGATCAAGGATTTTGTGGGAAGCCGTTTAAAAAATTAGCCACATTAGCATAAATAGTCTAAACAGCGCCCCCATCCCCAACAGGTTAAGAACTAATTTGTCTTTCGATTCCTGTCAACCCTGTATTTTTTAGTCAAGTATATGATTAGCTATTGATTAAACTAGATCACTCAAAGATGGCGACCGACATTTCCAGGCTTGTTTTGCTACTATTTTCATTGTATAACCATGTTTTTTTATGGCTAAATATGCACATTTTCGAACAAACTGTATATGTATGTTGTAATATGATGTTACAGGAGTGTCATCGGAAGAATTCTGAGAAGGTTAGTGAAAAAATTAATATATTTTGGCGATGATATGATATCGCTCTCTTTGGCTAGAATCAGTGCTCGGGTAACGTTTGCGTATGTGGTATGCTAATATAACGATTTATTGTGTTTTCGCCATAAAACACTTAGAAAATCTGAAATGTTGTCTGAATTCACAAGATCTGTGTCTATCCATTGCTATGTGCTGTGTATTTTTAAGAAATGTTTTATGATGAGTAAATTGGTAATACAGGTTGCTGTCTGTAGTAATTCTAGGAGCTTTGGTGAGATTTGTGATGCTGGCTGCAATGGCAAACTATGATTTATACCTGAAATATGCACATTTCTCTAACAAAACCTATCCTATACCATAAATATGTTATCAAACTGTCATCTGATGAGGTTTTTTCTTGGTTAGTGGCTATCAATATCTTAGTTTAGCCAAATTGGTGATAGCTACTGGTGTTGAGAAAAAATGGTGGACAAAGAAAAAGGGTGTCTTTTGCTAACATGGTTAGCTAATAGATTTACATATTTTGTCTTCCCTGTAAAACATTTTAAAAATCTGAAATGGTGACTTTATTCACAAGATCTGTATCTTTCATTAGGTGTCTTGGACTTGTGATTTAATGATATTTAGATGCTACTATTTAATTGTGACGCTATGCTAGCGATGCTAATCAGTGTGGGGGGGGTAGATCCGGGGTAGATACTCGTGAAAGGTTAAGAACTAGTGTATCTATCATTTCCTATACAACATGTATTTTTTAGTTATGTTTATGAATAGTTATTTGGTCAGAATATGTGTGTCAGAAAAAGTGTCAGAAAAATATCCGGACGTTGTGGGAAAAAGATGCTACGTCAGCACAACGTTAGCACAATGTATAACCACTGATTTCAGCTCTAAATATGCACATTTTCGAACAAAACATAACTGTATGTATAACCTGATGTTATAGGACTGTCATCTGATGAAGCTTATCAAGGTTAGTCAAAATTATATATCTTGCTGGTTTATTCGCTATCGCTAACGTGCCTATTGCTATCTTTAACGTGCCTTGATGAATGAATGCGGTAGTGTGGTAGGCTATTGTAGTAAGCTAATATAATTCTATATTGTGTTTTCGCTGTAAAACACTTAAAAAATCGGAAATATTGTCTGGATTCACAAGATGTTTGTCTTTAATTTGCTGTACACCATTGATTTTTCAGAAATGTTTTATGATGAGTATTTAGTTATTTGGCGTTGGTGTCTGTAATTTTTCTGTCTGCTTTCGGTGCAATTTCTGACTGTAGCTGCAATGTAAACTATGATTTATACCTGAAATATGCACATTTTTCGAAAAAAAACATATGCTATACAATAAATATGTTATCAGACTGTCATCTGATGAGGTTGTTTCTTGGTTAGTGGCTATTTATATCTTTATTTGGCCGAATTTGTGATAGCTACTGATGGAGTCAAAAACTGATGGAGTAATAAAAGTGGAGTCTTTTGCTAACGTGGTTAGCTAATAGATTTACATATTTTGTCTTCCCTGTAAAACATTTAAAAAATCGGACATGTTGGCTGGATTCACGAGATGTGTACCTTTCATATGCTGTATTGGACTTGTTAATGTGTGAAAGTTAAATATAAAAAAAAAATATCTTTTGAATTTCGCGCCCTGCACTGGAAGTGGCTGTTGTCATAAATGTACCGACGTCGGGCTTGCACGCCAAACAGGTTAAAGGTTGAAACCGAGTCTGCGTCTCTCACATGGGTAGGCAGACCATTCCATAAAAATGGAGTTCTATAGGAGAAAGCCCTGCCTCCAGCTGTTTGCTTAGAAATTCTAGGGACAATTAGGAGGCCTGCGTCTTGTGACCGTAGCGTACGTGTAGGTATGTACGGCAGGACCAAATCGGAAAGATAGGTAGGAGCAAGCCCATGTAATGCTTTGTAGGTTATCAGTAAAACCTTGAAATCAGCCCTTGCCTTAACAGGAAGCCAGTGTAGGGAGGCTAGCACTGGAGTAATATGATCAAATTCTTTGGTTATAGTCAGGATTCTAGCAGCCGTATTTAGCACTAACTGAAGTTTATTTAGTGCTTTATCTGGGTAGCCGGAAAGTAGAGCATTGCAGTAGTCTTACCTAGAAGTAACAAAAGCATGGATTAATTTTTCTGCATCATGTTTAGACAGAAAGTTTCTGATTTTTGCAATGTTACGTAGATGGAAAAAAGCTGTCTTTGAAACAGTCTTGATATGTTCGTCAAAAGAGAGATCAGGGTCCAGAGTAACGACGAGGACCTTCACAGTTTTATTTGAAATGACTGTACAACCATCGAGATTAATTGTCAGATTCAACAGAAGATCTCTTTGTTTCTTGGGTCCTAGAACAAGCATCTCTGTTTTGTCTGAGTTTAAAAGTAGAACGTTTGCAGCCATCCACTTCCTTATGTCTGAAACACAGGCTTCTAGCCAGGGCAATTTTGGGGCTTCACCATGTTTCATTGAAATGTACAGCTGTGTGTCATCCGCATAGCAGTGAAAGTTGACATTCTGTTTTCGAATGACATCCCCAAGAGATAAAATAGATAGTGAAAATAATAGGGGTCCTAAAACGGAACCTTGAGGAACACCGACATGTATAATTGATTTGTGAGAGGACAAACCATTCACAGAGACATATTGATATCTTTCCGACAGATAAGATCTAAACCAGGCCAGAACTTGTCTGTGTAAACCAATTTGGGTTTCCAATCTCTCCAAAAGAATGTGGTGATCGATGGTATCAAAAGCAGCACTAAGGTCTAGGAGCACGAGGACAGATGCAGAGCCTCTGTCTGACGCCATTGAAAGGTAATTTACCATCTTCACAAGTACAGTCTCAGTACTATGATGGGGTCTAAAACCAGACTGAAGCATTTCGTATACATTGTTTGTCTTCAGGAAGACAGTGAGTTGCTGCGCAACAGCTTTTTCTAAAGTTTTAGAGAGGAATGGAAGATTCGATATGGGCCGATAGTTGTTTTTATTTTCAAGAGAGGCTTTATTACTGCCACTTTTAGTGAGTTTAGTACACATCCGGTGGATAGAGAGTCGTTTATTATGTTCAACATAGGAGGGCCAAGCACAGGAAGCAGCTCCTTCAGCAGTTTAGTAGGAATAGGATCCAGTATGCAGCTTGAAGGTTTAGAGGCCATGATTATTTTCATCATTGTGTCAAGAGATATAGTACTAAAACACTTGAGTGTCTCCCTTGATCCTAGGTCCTGGCAGAGTTGTGCAGACTCAGGACAACTGAGCTTTGGAGGAATACGCAGATTTAAAGAGGAGTCCATAATTTCCTTTCTAATGATCATGATCTTTTCCTCAAAGAAATTCGTGAATTTATTACTGCTGAAGTGAAAGCCATCCTCTCTTGGGGAATGCTGCTTTTTAGTTAGCTTTGCGACAGTATCAAAATTACATTTTGGATTGTTCTTATTTTCCTCAATTAAGTTGGAAAAATAGGTGTATCTTATAGTATCTTCGATACTGCACGGTACTGTCTTTTCAAGCTAGTCGGAAGACTTCCAGTTTGGTGTGGCGCCATTTCCGTTCCAATTTTCTGGAAGCTTGCTTCAGAGCTCGGGTATTTTCTGTATACCAGGGAGCTAGTTTCTTGTGACAAATGTTTTTCGTTTTTAGGGGTGCAACTGCATCTAGGGTATTGCGCAAGGTTAAATTGAGTTCCTCAGTTAGGTGGTTAACCTGTCTAGGAACCCCCCACTGAAAAACCAGTGCCGCAAAATTCAAAAATTTTTTTTTTTTTTAAATATTTAACTTTCACACATTAAAGTCCAATACAGCTAATGAAAGACACAGATCTTGTGAATCCAGTCAACATGTCCGATTTTTAAAATGTTTTACAGGGAAGACACAATATGTAAAGATGTACATCTATTACCTAAAAACACATTAGCATAATCCACCATCTTTTATTTGTCCACCAACACCAGTAGCCATCACCAATTCGGCTAAACTAAGATATTTATAGCCCCTAACCAACAAAAAAACTCATCAGATGACAGTCTGATAACATATTTATGGTATGGGATAGGTTTTGTTAGAAAAAAGTGCATATTTCAGGTAGATGGCATAGGTTACAATTGCACCCACCGTCACAAATGGAATAGAAAAACTACATTGAGCAACGTGTTTACCTACTTACTAATCATCAAACATTTCGTAAAAATACACAGCATACACGAATCGAAAGACACAGATCCTGTGAATACAGACAATATTTCAGATTTTCTAAGTGTCTTACAGCGAAAACACAATAAATCGTTATATTAGCATAGCACATAGCACATAGCAGCCCAGCATTGATTCTAGCCAAAGTGGGCGATAACGTCAACATCGCCAAAAATATATTAATTTTTTCACTAACCTTCTCAGAATTCTTCAGATGACACTCCTGTAACATCATATTACACAATCCATATAGAGTTTGATCGAAAATGTTTATATTTAGCCACCAAAATCATGGTTAGACAATGTGAAATGTAGCTCAGCTGGTCAGAAAATGTCCTTGCGCCACTTAGACAGTGATCTACTCTTATACATAAATACTCATAAACGTGACTAAAAAATATAGGGTGGACAGGGATTGATAGACAATTTAATTCTTAATACAATTGCGGAATTACATTTTTTAATTTATCCTTACTTTTCAATACAGTTTGCGCCAAGCGAAGCTACGTCAAAAAACATGGCGTCCTAAGCCACTAAAATGTTTCGACAGAAACACGATTTATCATAATAAAAATGTCCTACTTTGAGCTGTTCTTCCATCAGTATCTTGGGCAAAGGATCCTTTCTTGGGAGTAATTGTCTTTTGGTGGAAAGCTGTCCTCTTGCCATGTGGAAATGCCAACTGCGTTCGGGATGAACTGAAAAGCGTGCCCAGCTATTCACATCGTTTCAAAAATAAATGTCCCAAAATCGCACTAAACGGATATAAATTGCTATAAAACGCTTTAAATTAACTACCTTATGATGTTTTTAACTCCTATAACGAGTGAAAAGATGACCGGAGAAATATAACAGGCTAAACTAACGCTTGGAACAGGGGCGGGTCGGTGTCCTCCACGCGCGTTACGCACCAAGAAAAGACTTGCTAGCTACAGGGTTTTTTAATTTATAGGGCCTGTGAACGCGCAATCGACCCCATTGGAATCGTCATCACGTAAAGGCATCCAGGGGAAGACGTAAGAAGTGTCCGTATAGTCATAGCAATAACAGTGCCCTTTTAACTGACTTCAGAACAGTGGCCAACATTTCTGAAATCTGACTCCATGTCAGGGAAATTGCTGTAGAATGGGCTCTGTTCCACTTAGAGACAAAATTTCAACTCCTATAGAAACTATAGACTGTTTTCTATCCAATAATAATAATAATATGCATATTGTACGATCAAGGATTTTGTGGGAAGCCGTTTCAAAAATTACCCAATTAGCATAAATAGTCTCAACAGCGCCCCCATCCTCAACAGGTTAACTGATTTTTGTCCTCTGACGTCCTTGGGTAGGCAGAAGGAGTCTGGAAGGGCATCAAGGTATCTTTGGGTTGTCTGAGAATTTAAAGCACAACTTTTGATGCTCCTTGGTTGGGGTCTGAGCAGATTATTTGTTGTGATTGCAAACTTAGTAAAATGGTCGTCCGATAGTCCAGGGTTATGAGGAAAAACATTAAGATCCACAACATTTATTCCATGGGACAAAACTAGGTCCAGAGTATGACTGTGGCAGTGAGTAGGTCCAGAAACACGTTGGACAAAACCCACTGAGTCGATGATGGCTCTGAAAGCCTTTTGGAGTGGGTCTGTGGACTTTTCCATGTGAATATTAAAATCACCAAAAATGTGAATATTATCTGCTATGACTAGAAGGTCCGATAGGAATTCAGAGAACTCAGTGAGGAACGCCGTATATGGCCCAGGAGGCCTGTAAACAGTAGCTATAAAAAGTGATTGGGTAGGCTGCATAGATGTCATGACTAGAAGCTCAAAAGACGAAAACGTTTTTTTTTTTTTGTAAATTGAAATTTGCTATTGTAAATGGTAGCAACACCTCCGCCTTTGCGGGATGCAAATGGTCACTAGTGTAACCAGGAGGTGAGGCCTCATTTAACACAGGAAATTCATCAGGCTTATGATCAGTGATTAGTTCATTGACTATAACTGCCTTTGAAGTGAGGGATCTAACATTAAGTAGGTATCACGATCTCTTTCAATAATGGCAGGAATGGAGGAGGTCTTTATTCAAGTGAGATTGCTAAGGCGAACACTGCCATGTTTAGTTTTGCCCTACCTAGGTCGAGGCACAGACACAGTCTCAATGGGGATAGCTGAGCTGACTACACTGACTGTGCTAGTGGCAGACTCCACTAAGCTGGCAGGCTGGCTAACAGCCTGCTGCCTGGCCTGCACCCTATTTCATTGTGGAGCTAGGGGAGTTAGAGCCCTGTCTATGTTGGTAGATAAGATGAGAGCACCCCTCCAGCTAGGATGGAGTCCGTCACTCCTCAACAGGCCAGGCTTGGTCCTGTTTGTGGATGAGTCCCAGAAAGAGGGCCAATTATCTACAAATTCTATCTTTTGGGAGGGGTAGAAAACAGTTTTCAACCAGCGATTGAGTTGTGAGATTCTGCTGTAGAGCTCAGCACTCCTCCTAACTGGGAGAGGGCCAGAGACAATTACTCGATGCCGACATATCTTTCTAGCTGATTTACACGCTGAAGCTATGTTGCGCTTGGTGACCTCTGACTGTTTCATCCTAACATCGTTGGTGCCGACATGGATAACAATATCTCTATACTCTCTACACTCGCCAGATTTAGCTTTGGCCAGCACCATCTTCAGATTAGCCTTAACGTTGGTAGCCCTGCCCCCTGGTAAACAGTGTATGATCGCTGGATGATTCGTTTTAAGTCTAATACTGCGGGTAATTGAGTCACCAATGACTAGGGTTTTCAATTTGTCAGAGCTAATGGTGGGAGCCTTCGGCGTCTCAGACCCCGTAACGGGAGGAGTAGAGACCAGAGAAGGCTCGGCCTCTGACTCCGACTCGCTGCTTAATGGGGAGAGCCAGTTGAAAGTTTATGTCGGCTGTTGAGCATTCCCACAGCATTTCCCTCCAGAAGCCATGAGAAAGTTGTCCGGCTGCAGGGACCGTGCAAGGGGATTTATACTAACGTTGCTATCTGTACTTACTGGTGGCACAGACGCTGTTTCATCCTTTCCTACACTGAAATTACCCTTGCCTAACGATTGCGTCTGAAGCTGGGCTTGCAGCATAGCTATCCTCGCCGTAAGGCGATCGTTCTCCTGTATATTATGAGTTCAGCGACTGTAATTAGAAGGCATCATGCTAATGTTACTACTTAGCTTCTGCTGTTGGAAGTCCTGACGAACCATGTCCAGATAAAACGTCCGGAGTGAAAAAGTTTAATGAAAAAAAGTTGAGTGAGCGGAAAAACTAAAAATATAAACGGTAATTAAGGTTGGCAACAAAACGCACAGCAGCACGTAAACAAGTCTGAATCGATGACGTCGTCCGGACGCTTATAAGAAATCCAGTTACGTCCTCCGACGAGCCATCAAACCGGCAAAACTTCAATACAAGACTGTGTACGAATCCTACTCTGCCGGCTCTGATGCTTGTCGGATGTGGCAGGGCTTGCAAACGTTCATGGATCACAAAGGGAAACCCAGCTGCCAGCTGCCCAGTGATGCGAGCCTACCAGATGAGCTAAATGCATTTTGTGCTCGCTTCGAGGCAAGCAACGCTGAACCATGCAGTTCCTGACAACTGTGTGATCTCGCTCTCCGTATCCGATGTGAGTAAGACCTTTAAACAAGTTAACATGCACAAGGCCATGGGGCTAGATGGATTACCAGGACGCATACTCAGATTATGTGCTGACCAGCTGGTGGGTGTCTTCCCTGACCCAACTGTAATGTCTACATGTTTCAAGCAGACCAACATAGTCCCTGTGCCCAATCAAGCTGATCTCATGCATTCACTTCAGAATTTTCCGTAATTAGAGGAATGTTGATTTTCGACCCTTTAAACCCTTTAAATCCCGAAACAATTCAGGGGGTTACGTTTAGGTATTCATTTTGAGTGGTTAAGATTAAGGCTATGGTTTGGGGAAGGCTTAAAACTAAATAATTTAAAACAATGCACTGTTTCCATTAAGTATCATCAAGTACTCTCCCTGCTTGCTGGAAAACTGTGAACTACTGTGGCACAATGGTCTGAGCTCTGAGCCTCGTGAGTTCGAACCGGTGCTTTTTTGGGGGGTGAGAGCCAATGAAGGCATATATTGATGATGTCCTCATGATAATGAGACCGCCTTTAGAGAGGTCAGTGACCTGGCAGTGTGGTGCCAGGACAACAACGTCTCCCTCAACGTCTGTAAGACAAAGGAGCTGATCGTGGACTACAGGAAAAGGAGGGCCGAGCACGCCCCCCATCCACATCGAAGGGGTTGCAGTGTCCACGACACTAAGGAATGAACATTGTCCACACACACCAACACAGTCGTGAAGAAGGCACGACAACGCCTCTTCCCTCTCAGGAGGCTGAAAAGAGTTGCCATGGGCTCTCAAATCCTCAAAAAGTTCTACAGCTGCACCATTTTGAGAATCTTGACTGGCTGCACTACTTGGCAGGGCAACTGCTCGGGCATCCGACCACAAAGAGCTACAGATAGTACTGTGTACTATGTAGCTCCCTGCCATCCAGAACCTCTTTACCAGGCGGTGTCAGAGAACAAGTGACACTGAACCAAGGATCTAAAAATTGTCAAAGACTTCAGCCACCCAAATCATAGACTACTGTCTTTGCTAATGCACGGCAAGCGGTACCGATGCACCAAGTCTGGAACCAACAGGACCCTGGACAGCATCCACCCCCAAGCCATAAGACTACTAAATAGTTAACCAAATAGCTACCCGGACTATCTGCACTGACAATCTTTGCAATAACTTATTTGACTCATCACATACGCTGCTGCTACTGTTAATTATTTATCCTGTTGCCTCGTCACTAGTGTGCTCACACTGGAAACAGAATGCATTTGAGTGAATGAGAGAGAAACAGACGGGCCAGGAGCGTCAATGGCATCGTGTGTCAAATTAGAAAGCAAGTCTGCTAAAATAAGCAAATAAATTACAGGGGTTGTTTGTAGAAAAGGAATGAAAGGAATTGTTATGATATTCCCTATGCTAAGTAGACTAAATATAGTTTAAATGTATTGGGCTGTAAGCTAAGGTTTATCAGTAGACTACATACTGTATATGAAAAGAATTGCATCCAACCTGCTTCCTGTCTCCAGCGTCAAACCTCACAGATTTTGGCTTTAGTCTACACCTGTTGTTTACAACATGTGACAAATAAACATTTATTTTGATTTGATTCACACATACACACAAATTAACATTGTCATCATAATTATCAGTCAATCAAAATGAACTTGAAAAGAGCTTCCACAAATCAATTTCTCACAGATCAGAAACCACATAAATGTCTCCAATGATCCCTTCCTATATCTCCCATGCCCCTCTACTTTCCCCTGCTATCTCCCTTTCCCCTCTCGCCCCCTACCCTGCCCTCACCATGTCCTCCCCTCTTTAGCCCATGCTGCATTGGCAGATCTGTGTATGAGAATATACTGTACATAGCCATATTGGAGGAGAGCCCATCCCATCACATCCCCGGCCCTGCCTCCCCGAGTGGCATTTCTACCAAATGCCATTGTCACCTGACGACCATTTGTTTAACCTGTCTAGGATGAGGGTGCCGCTAGCGGCACTCCCCCCCCACCCCCACTGAAAAGGCAGAGCCGCGAAATTCAATTTTTTTTTTTTTTTTAAATGTTTAACTTTCACACATTAAAGTCCAATACAGCTAATGAAAGACACAGATCTTGTGAATCCAGCCAACATGTCCGATTTTTTAAATGTTTTACAGGGAAGACACAATATGTAAAGATGAAAATCTATTAGCTAAAAACACATTAGCATAATCCACCATCTTTTATTTGTCCACCAACAACAGTAGCTATCACTAATTCGGCTAAACTAAGATATTTATAGCCCCTAACCAAGAAAGAAACTCATCAGATGACAGTCTGATAACATATTTATGGTATGGGATAGGTTTTGTTAGAAAAATGTGCATATTTCAGGTAGATGGCATAGGTTACAATTGCACCCACCGTCACAAATGGACTAGAATAACTACATAGAGCAACGTGTTTACCTACTTACTAATCATCAAACATTTCGTAAAAATACACAGCATACACTAATCGAAAGACACAGATCCTGTGAATACAGACAATATTTCAGATTTTCTAAGTGTCTTACAGCGAAAACACAATAAATCGTTATATTAGCATAGCACATGTGCAAACATTACCCCAGCATTAATTCTAGCCAAAGTGAGCGATAACGTAAACATCGCCAAAATATATTATTTTTTTCACTAACCTTCTCAGAATTCTTCAGATGACACCCCTGTAACATCACATTACAACATGCATATACAGTTTGTTCGAAAATGTGCATATTTAGCCACCAAAATCATGGTTAGACAATGGGGAAAGTAGCCCAGCTGGTGAGAAAATGTCCGTGCGCCATATTAGACAGTGATCTACTCGTATACATAAATACTCATAAACGTGACTAAAAAATATAGGGTGGACAGCGATTGATAGACAATTTAATTCTTAATACAATCGCGGAATTACATTTTTTAAATTATCCTTACTTTTCAATACAGTTTGCGCCAAGCGAAGCTACGTCAAAAAAGATGCCGTCCTAAGCCACTAACATTTTTCGACAGAAACACGATTTATCATAATAAAAATTTCCTACTTTGAGCTGTTCTTCCATCAGTATCTTGGGCAAAGGATCCTTTCTTGGGTCTAATCGTCTTTTGGTGGAAAGCTGTCCTCTTGCCATGTGGAAATGCCAACTGCGTTCGGGATTAACTGGAAGCGTGCCCAGCGATTCACAGCGTTTCAGAAATAAATGTCCCAAAATCGCACTAAACGGATATAAATTGCTATAAAACGCTTTAAATTAACTACCTTATGATGTTTTTAACTCCTATAACGAGTAGAAACATGACCAGAGTAATATTACTCCCTCCACTAATGCTTGGAACAAGTGCGGGTCGATGTCCTCCAGGCGCATGACGCAGCAAGAAAAGACTGACTAGCTACAGGGTTTTTTAATTTATAGTGCCTGTGATTGCGCAATCGACCCCATTCAAATCGTCATCACGTAAAGGCATCCAGGGGAAGACGTAAGCAGTGTCCGTATACTCATAGCAATAACAGTGGCCTTTTAACTGACTCCAGATCAGGGGCCAACATTTCTGAAATCTGACTCCATGTCAGGGAAATTGCTGTAGAATGGGTTCTGTTCCACTTAGAGACAAAATTTCAACTTCTATAGAAACTATAGACTGTTTTCTATCCAATAATAATAATAATATGCATATTGTACGATCAAGAATTTTGTAGGAAGCCGTTTCAAAAATTACACGATTACCATAAATAGTGACAACAGCGCCCCCAGCCTCAACAGGTTAACCCCCAGAATAGATCACCTTTATAATGCCTTCTGCCAGCGGACACACGCATGAATCTTGTTCTGGAGGCAGCTCTGCAGAGTGGTCACTAGCTGGCAGAGCCACAAAGTCATAACGTCTGATTTTAAACCTAACCTTAACCTTAAAACTAACCTTGTCACGCCCTGATCTGTTTCACCTGTCCTTGTGATTGTCTCCACCCCCCTCCATGTGTCGCTTATTTTCCTCAGTGTATTTATCCCTGTGTTTCCTGTCTGTCTGTGCCAGTTCGTCTTGTATGTTTCAATTTTGACTTTGCAGCTAGCCCATCTAGCGGAAATCGCTCAGTTTGGCCTCCAGGACAAGATTCATCCCAATGAACGTCAACCTGCCTGACGCACACATGTACAGTATACACATGCACACTCAGACATACACAGGCAGACTACGACTGTACACACACACGTAAGCCGCGTTATCAGAATGCAAATATATTGTACGCAACAAAATGCCCAGCACATAGACACCAAGTTTGTTTGTGCATGTATGATCGCGTGTTTGTGTGTGTGTGTGTGTGTGTGTGACTCACCAGTGGTCCGGGGGGCACAGCCCTGTGCAGCGCTGGCCTGTATAGATTCCATGGAGACATCTTGTCAACACAGTACCACAAGGAGTTAGAGTTCTGGACCAGCACAGCTTTCATCCACATACCACAGCTGCTGATCACTCCTAGAGGACAGGAGAAGAACACACACGTACACACACATTCAAGAATGTACAGGCAGAAATGCATGAACACACACAAGCGCACACAAACGTCAGTGGATGCTGCTGAGGGGAGGACGGCTCATAATAATGGCTGGAGTAAATGGCATGGTATCACACACATCAAACACGTGGTTTCCATGTGGCTGATACCATTACACTGACTCCATACCAGCCATTATTATGAGCTGTCCTCCCCGCAGCAGCCTCCACTGATACACACACATTGAAGCGTGCATGCGCAGGCAAAGAAACGATCGCACAAATGCACGCAAGCACACACACACGCACACATAAAAAAAACACACACAGAACCGTCAGTAAATGAAATCACAAGGAATTATCCAAACATTATTACAGGCACATAATGAAACAGCATGGGGGCCAAAGTCTCTTCTTCCTCCATCAAAATGCATATGGGGCTCAAAAGATCATGTTTGTGGTAAGAACCTATTCTGCTTTAATGATAATGCGTCCGCCCAGAGAAAACCATTTCACGTCTGTGTAAAGAAATAAAGACACAAAGCAGACGCTAGTACATCTCCACACTAGGGGGATGCGTCCAAAACGGCACCCTGTTCCCTACGTAGTGCACTACTTTTGACCAGCGCCCGCCGTGCACTAAATAGGGAATAGGGTGCAATCTGGGACACAACCCCAGTGAATCCGTGGCTGTGAGAGTGTTGTAATAAGCCCAGGTTGATAGGAAGCCTAATACATAACAGGATTATTCTCCTGCTTGTCTCCATGTTTCCCACACTTTAATCCCCAGTGGGATTAGCCAACAAATCCCCAGGAAAATTGGGGGAAAACTCCTCCAGACTTCTAGTAGTGTGAAACCAAGGAAATCATATAGACTACATACTGACTCCATATTGTGAGCAGCCAGGGCGAACATAATTATACGACGCATCCTTTGACAAGAATTAAAGCCATTTGATGGCGTTTTAAATGCGAGATAATCTGGTAATTGTGACGTTTTTTTTTCTCCGAATAAATGGCTGTCAGATTAGCGATGCTGTCATTTTTCACGTCTAATAGGCGTGGAGGGTTTATGGAGTGAAATGCGCACACACTACATTATACACACATCTCATACATCCCACCCACACACACATACTTTACACATCATACACACATTAGACACACACATTGAACATGATACTGTGCATTCTACAGGCTTTCATTGACTTGGCGGAAGAGTGAGGTTTGATTGTGCTTTAAAGGAAATGAAATGGTAACGAGGAAGTGTTCAGGATTTCTTTAGTCTCTTCATTGAGAGTATTTATTCCAGATCAATGTGTTATTTTATCTCCTTCATTTAAGTGGTGACGAGATTCAGAAGGCTTTTTAAGACTGGGAAATGTCGCAGAATGTAGAATGATCTTAGACAAAGGATGCAGATATCTCTTTAGCAGAAAAAATGAAATCCATAAAACAAATACGCTTCTTTTTCGATACCAAAATATTCACCACCAAAAGCTAACTCGATATTTTTTTAAAATACATTTTTGGTTATTGAAGTAAGAGTATTGACAGCAATAAAATGGTGACATACTCAAATATACAAGTGCAAGCTAAGAGCGAGTCTCATGTTTAGCACATGTTCTCCTAAGGGCATATAACAAACCATAATATAGCATCCCTTGACAATACAGATGTCTTTCCTTCTATACAGTCCTTTACCAACATGTCATACGTCCCCCATATTTCTCATCAAACTCAGAATAGTTTTACTTGTGATGCTTTATTCTGTACACCATTCATTGTTTGGTAAGAGCTTCTGCTCAATGAAGTGTTTGTACTAGTGTTAACACCTGCTAAACAAAAAAGTAATGAAGGAAATAATGTGCGTGTGTGTACGTGCTTTATATTTAAGTGCTTTATATTTAAATTTGCTGTGTGTGTGTGTGTGTGTGAGTGAGGATCTCTTAAGTGCTTAATATTTAAATTTGCTGTGTGTGTGTGTGTGTGTGTGTGTGAGTGAGGATCTCTTATGGCAGTGTGGTCCCAGCCTGCAGTTCACAGCTTCAGTCAAAAGAGAGCACTTGCCATCCACTTAAAGAAGCAGCTAGCGCTTATCATCTCTCACGCTCTCTCTCTCTCTCTCTCTCTCTCTCTCTCTCTCTCTCTCTCTCTCTCTGTGTCTCTGTCTCTCTGTCTACATCCCTCACAATACTTTTACAATCACTCATCTAAATGTGGCTGTGACGTGTATAGCAATCCAAACGTATTTTGATTGCTGTGACTAGTATGTGAAATGATACCGTCAATTTCAGAAAACATCTCTCTGTATTAAAATATTTTCCAGCTTGAGGTGTGTGTACAAACACAAGGTGTGTTTAGCTCCTCATGCCTTACCGTTTTCCCCGTCCCCATGTGATACTTCGTTGGACCATCTAGTTTCAACTGCCGTGTCAAGTAAATTAAATGACCCCCCTCTTCCCCCCTTTGACCTCACAACCCCTCCCCAACCCCTTACCGTTTGGTGTGCCTGGGGGTGTCCAGGTGATGTTGAGGGCGTGGGGGCAGAGGGGGGTGACGGAGTGGGCAGGGGTGTTCTATGTGAGCCTTGCTAGGGGAACAGCCCCCACCCTACATGTCTAAATACATGGGAAACACACACATATACGATCAGGTCCATAATTATTGGCACCCTTGCTAAAGACGAGCAAAAAAAGACTGTATGAAATAGATCATACCAATACTGAGCTATAGTATATTGTATGCTCACATTTCTTTAATTATATAATTTTATACGAATACAATTGCTCAGATATGGATGTAAAAAAAATATGAAAAGATAGTGGTCAAAATGATTGGTACTCCTTTTTTCATTACCTGTCAATACATGTCAATACCTTTCAATACCTTTCAATACCTGTCAATACCTGTCAATACCTGTCAATACCTTTCAATACATGTCAATACCTGTCAATACCTGTCAATACCTTTCAATACCTGTCAATACCTTTCAATACCTGTCAATACCTTTCAATACCTGTCAATACCTTTCAATACCTGTCAATACCTGTCAATACCTGTCAATACCTGTCAATACCTGTCAATACCTGTCAATACCTTTCAATACCTGTCAATACCTTTCAATACCTGTCAATACCTGTCAATACCTTTCAATACCTGTCAATACCTTTCAATACCTGTCAATACCTTTCAATACCTGTCAATACCTTTCAATACCTCAGTTTGTGATGACAATGGCACTTGGTCATTTTTCTAAAATGTTTAACCATTTCTTTATGGATTTTGATGTGTGCTTGGGGTTATTGTCTTGCTGGAGATATGATAACCTCTCACCATCACCAATAACAGGGGAGGTTAGCATTTTGGGGGGGCTATGATATTTATGCCTCCGTAACATTCTCACTCAACATTATTCACGATTCATTCATGATTATCCCTTAAAATGGTACCATCCACATGAATGTAGAAGAGTTCAGAAACATTCTATTCTTATTTACAATAAAAATGACAAAAAAATATTGACCATTCATTTCTATTGGGCACAAAATAATCCGAAACACAACTAAAACAAACTGTAAATGAATCCAGTTTGTAGAGTTACAAGTTTGATGTAGTCGTTGTGTGCTAGAAATATGGGACCAAATACTAAACTTTTGACTAAATTTAATACACTATAAGTGAATTTGTCCACATCTTTATGACACCTTCAAAATGGGGGACTAGATACATGAAGTGTATTAATTTCTAAACAGTAAAATAGATATGTATGAAAATACGCTCAAATAAAAGGGGACATTCTGTACTGTCACCTCATATAAAACCTCTCAAATCCAATATGCTGGAGTATGGAGACAATTAAAAGTTTTAGCTTCACTGTCTAAATAAATACGTAGGGGATTGTGTGAGTACCATAGAGATAGATAGAGGACTCTAGTGCCTAAAAGTCAATTTTAGCATGGGCAGCACCAATAAGGACTTTCACCATTTTGAAGTAGTGAACTGGGTGGGACTTCCTATGGGTTAAGAAAGGATCACATAATTCCATACAGGTCATCAGGAGGGATCAACCAATGAATTATACTCGTGAGCAAACATTCCGTAACTGTAGGTGGCAGTAAATCGCCAACCTTGGCTTTATACCTGTTCAGAAAACACACTCCAGGTGGCAGTATGAAACCTTTCAGTTTGTTTACCAACTCGTAGAAGTAGTACTTCAAAATAGAGATGGCCTCAATAATGGGACAGATACAATGATGTGTCCTCTAACTATCTCTATGGCGTGTTCCCACAGCAACAATGAAGCTGTAGGTGGTTCCTGGTGTCAGGTTACAGAGGGTGTGGTCTTCAAACAGTTGAAAGCTGTTCTAAACACACACTGGCTCCTCCCCTTCTACCAACAGGTACACAGTTGAACTCTAACACCCCGTTCACCTGCTCAGGACGAGACCACCTGGAAGAATAGAGAGAGCAAAGAAGCGAGGGCGGGAGAGAGGGAAGGAGAGAAAGAGAGAGAGGGAAGGATAGAGAGAGGGAAAGAGAGAGAGAAGGAAAAGAGGAGAGAAGAAAAAGGGAGGGGGGAGGGAGAGAGCATCATTGTATGTATTCTCTTCATATAGCAGGACTTTGACACAGGCCTGAGTAGCTCAAGGGGAGAACAGTCAGAACGTTTGAACCCCAGACCTCCTTTTTACTGGTCCATTTCCCCAACCACTATGCGGCTGTGTGTGTGTGTGGCAGAGACCTCCTGGCTGTTCAGAAAGTCTTTATCAGGCCAGACGAGGGGCCCTCGTCTGGCAGACGGAAACGGAACAGACACACACACATACACACACACACACACACACACACACAAACACTGCTGGGATTGACTTTCCGTGGACTAAATATAGAACAGAGGACACAGCTATCTGATGAGGGATCCAGGAGAGAGAGAGAGAGACATCGAAGAAGAGAGAGATATCAAGAGAGAGGTGTAAAGAGAGAGACAGACAGAGATAGAGAGAGAAATGGAGGGAGACACAGAAGAGAAACTTGACTTTTGATGCTCTTTGAGACATTCTCACTTAAAACCACACGTTTTTACACCCTTCTGATAAAAAAACGAAATCCACGTTACACTACACAACACAACAACACAGCACCATTCACAAAACAAGTACCAAACTGAACACATATTTTTTTTTACACTTTTTAAGAATGTCTTTGTTATTAACAATCTTGCATGTCCCAATCACTGCAGACATTTACACTGAATGCACAAAACATCACTGCTCTTTCTATGACATTTACTGACCGGGTGAATCCAGGTGAACGCTATGATCCTTTATTGATGTCACCTGTTAAATCCACTTCAATCAGTGTAGATGAAGGGGAGGAGACAGGTTAAAGAAGGATTTTTAAGCCTTGAGACAATTGAGACATGGATTGTGTATGTTTTCCATTCAGAGGGTGAATGGGCAAGACAAAGCCCTGAACGTGGTATGGTAGTAAGTGCCAGGTGCACCGGTTTGTGTGTGTCAAGAACTGCAACTGTGGGAAGCATTGGTGTCAACATGGGCCAGCATCCCCGTGGAAAGCTTTCGACACGTTGTTGAGGCCATGCCCCGACAAATTGAGACTGTTCTGAGGGCAAACGGGGGTGCAACTCAATATTAGGAAGGTGTTCCTAATGTTTTGTACACACAGTGTAGGTGTTCTTGTTGTAATTGGCCCAAACCCCCGGAGAAAACCACTCCCTTAAGACCATTTACAATTCTAATTGGCCTACGACTCAAGATGCCACGCCCCTTAGGCCCACCAGTTCCACCTTCAGTGCGGGCCATTTTTAAAAGTGATGCATGTACGGTGTGTTGTGTATGACTGATGAGTGTGTTACTGTACAATTAGCCTGACTAACTCATCTATCACATTCATCAGCTGATATATACAGTGTGGATAGTGGCAGTAATGAATTATATCGTTTAGGGTAGTGAAACCAGATCGCAGTTTGTATACAATGTTTTCTTAATTTATTGCTGGATTTCATAATGCAAAATACTTCCCCAAAAAATGCACAGAAGACAACAAATCATCCAGGCTCATAATTATCACTCGAATGCAGGAAATGTAAAACGTGTAGTGTGTTTGAGGCTTAAAAAGCCTCTGAAGTTTGTAATTCCCACACTTAGAAATTTCCGACGAAAAATTTATCAACCCTTACAAAAATGTAACATGAATTATAATCCAGATCATAATTCACATTATGGATTATTTCCCTGCTGTAGCAAACTGTCTCAAATTAAGATTCTACTTCTGTAGGGTTATATAAATGTAAAATGGACACTTATTGAAAACGGTATATTCATTTTAAAGAGTAAGAAAGTGACATTAAGGGGAAACGTGTCTCTGTAGCCCAAATCTGATGTGTGCAAGTGTGTGTACTCTGAAGATGTGTTGCACAGGAAAGTGTGTGTGTGTGCATGTGTGTGTTGGCCAAGCGAGGGCAGATTGGGGGGGGGGGGGGGGGGGGGTTGAGTGAGTGTTTCTGCTGATATTGTTTTGTGCATATCCAGCAGGCAGGCCTCTCAACCTTTCTCACAGGCAGGATGCAACAGAACAAAAGAGTATTGAACACATATGATCCCTCCACAGCACCTATTAGGATTCTGCTAACTGGGCAGTACCTCTCAGCTCACAGTCCACAATTACAGCCTCAAAGGAGAGAGACAGAGAGATATCTGTAATGTCGAATTATAGCAAAGCTTCTGTTTTTTTTTTTTCTCTCTCTCTCTCTCTCTCTCTCTCTCTCTCTCTCTCTCTCTCTCGCTCTCTCTCTCTCTCTCCTTTATTTTATGTCTCTCTTGCTCTCTGTCTCTCTCAATAACTATCTTCCTTTCTTTCTGTTTCTCTCGCCAGTTTCTGTTTTCTCTCTCGCTGTACTATGTCTGTGTGTTTGTGTGACTGTGTCTGTGCATGGGTGCGCTCGTGTGTGTGTGTACACTATGAAGAAAAGAGGTAAAATGACAAGGAGAATCAGCCAGGTTACACGTGATACTTCAGTGATAATGCCAGAGAAATCGATGTTTCTCTAAAAAACGGCTTCGAGGGCATTGTCACTTTTATACAACGGATTACCAACATATTCAAAGAATGATTGACATATTTTTATATATATATTTTTTTTTTTTATTAATTTATTCATACTATTTCATCCTTCCACAAGATATAGTCCCGGCACACATCTAGAGTTGCTACCAAAGCCGGCTGGTCGTTCATTCCATTCAACCCAGTCATTCAGTCTGTTGTTCTGTAACTATGGACGCGTTGTTCGTTCTAAATGTTCCATTGCCATACTGGCTGGCAACGTTCTTATCCCTTGCTTGCAGGCTAGCCAACTACGGCTAACTTACAGTCACGTCAAACAGTGCAGCCAGAATAACAACAAAGTAGCTGCATTTTCATTTGTTTAAGCTGTAAGCATCTGCTTGCAGGTTGCAAGTTCGAATCCAGCGTTAGAAAGTTGTTTTTGAGATTTTTGTTTTAAGCCTATCCCTAACCTTAATCATTTGTAGTTAATGCCTAAAGTTAACCTTAAACACCTCGAAATGCGATGTTTTCAACAACTTTCAAATTTGAGAAACATGGATGAACGTGTAACTGTGAGACTGTGAGAGAATACATAGAGGAGATAGAGAATACATAGAGGAGATAGAGAATACATAGAGGAGATAGAGAATACATAGAGGAGATAGAGAATACATAGAGGAGATAGAGAATACATAGAGGAGATAGAGAATACGTAGAGGAGATAGAGAATACGTAGAGGAGATAGAGAATACATAGAGGAGATAGAGGAGATAGAAGTACACTCTTCGGAAGAAAAAGGTTCTTCAGCTGTCCCCATAGGAGAACTCTTTTTGGTTCCAGGTAGAACCCAATCTTCTATGTATTCTCCTTGTCCTTTACCTTGTGTGATCATCAGTAAAGTGCTGACATTTCCCTGAGAGAGAGATCAGTGCATCGCACCCTAACCTGCTGGCCTCACTCTCCCTGTAACACACTGTCTGCATACACTCTTCTGTATTCTGACTTATTCATTCACCCTCTCCTTCCTCTCGCCTGTGTGTGTGTGTGTGTGTGTGTGTGTGTGTGTGTGTGTGTGTGTGTGTGTGTGTGTGTGTGTGTGTGTGTGTGTGTGTGTGTGTGTGTGTGTGTGTGTGTGTGTGTGTGTGTGTGTGTGTGTGTGTGTGTGGCACGGTGCCCTCCTGCGGTGGGTCTTAAGTGATGGTGGTCAGGGGCTCTAATGGCTTTCATACAGATTGAGAGAGAAAGGGCCGGGGCAGACGTGTACACGCACGCACGCACGCACGCACGCACGCACGCACACACACACACACACACACACACACACACACACACACACACACACACACACACACACACACACACACACAAACTTATAGAGACACAAACATATACAGTTCCCCTCTCTCTCCCTGTGTAGGTGAGAGGTCAAGTGCAGGAGAATATTCCGCATGCTAAACAGGACTGCAGAAGGTCACCGTCTGCCTTTTCATTCAGTCAGCCGACTCCCCCCACCCGCCACCCCAGCAGACGCACGCGTGCGCACACACACACAGAGAGACACACTCTCCCACACAAACACACAACCTACCTCTTTCATTCTCTCGGCATCCCTCCCTGTTTTCTTACTTTTATTGTTCTCTCCATAGTCCATATCTCTCTCCTGTCATTTTCATCCCTTTCTCCATACTCTCTCTTCCCCTCTCTTTTCCCTTTACCCTCCCCTCTCTCCCCCTCTCTTTTCCCTTTACCCTCCCCTCTCTTCCCCTCTCTTTTCTCTTTACCCTCCCCTCTCTCCCCCTCTCTTTTCCCTTTACCCTCCCCTCTCTCTTCTCTTTACCCTCCCCATCTCTCCATTTCTCCCTCCCTCTATCTCCCCACCTCTTGTTGGAGGACAGTCAATGCCACGCAGTCTAAACCCATCTATCTACCTATAAGCCCACAGTCTTTTAAAGATGTCATATTCAATGACATGGGGAGTTGTTTATGCCTATATTACCCTGCTCAGACTTGTACACACACACACACACACACACACACACACACACACACACACACACACACACACACACACACACACACACACACACACACACACACACACACACACACACACACACACACACACACACACACACACACACACACACACACACACACACACACACACACACAATACCCTAGTCCAGCTGTACATGGCCCATGCTGTACCTTAGTTGTTTTTATGGAGCAGAAACTCTGGTTAGAGCAAGTTTGCTCTGTTCTGTGAAGGGAGTAGCACACAGCGTTGTACGAGATCTTCAGTTTCTTGGCAATTTCTCACATGGAATAGCTTTCATTTCTCAGACCAAGAGTAGACTGATGAGTTTCAAAATATCTTAAGGTGAATGCACCAATTTGTAAGTCGCTCTGGATAAGAGCGTCTGCTAAATGACTTAAATGTAATGTAAATGTAAAAGATAGGTCTTTGTTTCTGGCTATTTTGAGCCTGTAATCGAACCCACAAATGCTGATGCTCCAGATACTCAACTAGTCTAAAGAAGGACAGTTTTATTGCTTTTTTTAATCAGAACAACAGTTTTCAGCTGTGCTAACATAATTGCAAAAGTGTTTTCTAATGAACAATTAGCCTTTTAAAATGATAAACTTGGATTAGCTAACACAGCGTGCCATTGGAACACAGGAGGGATGGTTGCTGATAATGGGCCTCTGTACGCCCATGTAGATATTCTAATAAAAAAATCAGCTGTTTCCAGCTACAAGTCATTTACAACATTAACAATGTCTACACTGTATTTCTGATCAATTTTATTTTATTTGAATGGACAAAAATGAGCTTTTCTATCAAAAACAAGGACATTTCTAAGCGACCCCAAACTTTTGAACGGTAGTGTATTAATTGACATTTGCCAAATTCAACAAGATATCTGACAGCTTGACGATGAGCTCAGTGTTCTTTGTTAGTACTCAGAAAAACCTGTGGGTCTTTAGCAACAGGACTGGAAGAGTTCCATAACACTATCTCATTCTTTAACATTTCCACCACACACACACACACACACACACACACACACACACACACACACACACACACACACACACACACACACACACACACACACACACACACACACACACACACACACACACACACACACACACACACACACACACACACACACACACAGAGAGAGAGAGATCCCACAGTGGGCTGATTTGTTGGTTATTTGTAGTGTTAGGCAGGAGGCGGGGCGTCTGACTGAGAGCTGTGTGTTTCAAAGAGAAGGAGATGAGCAATACTCTACAGTCTGGGATCGAGAGGAGGAGAGGACAGAAAAGAGGAGGAAGGGGCAGAAAGAAAGGGGAGAGAACTAGGAAGAGAAGGGACAATAATACTAAAGAAGGGAGAGAGGAGAGCAAGAGGAGGAAGGGGAGAGGCCAGGGAATACAAACTCTCAGCAGGGGGTCCACTACAATGCTCAGCCAACACACACACACACACACACACACACACACACACACACACACACACACACACACGAAAGAGGAGAGGGTGGGTAAGAGAAGGAGGGAATGAGAGCAAGAGAGGTGTAGGGAGAAGAGAGGATGGGGCTGGAGTAGTAGACTTACTGCATAGTGAAATCTACCTTTAAACAGATCCTAAAGCTGGTGTAAAACAAGTTTAAATCCCTCCTTCCCTCTCTCTTTCCTTCTACACTGTCGACTATACTACAAACATATAGCAGATTGTATCTACAATTTCTTCTTGAATTTTTATACTTTATATTAGTTTTTTTTGATTGCTTAAGCACGATTTTCAAAACAGGGCCGGTGTTTTCAAAACACTACACACAATTAGCACAACCACACACCCAATTAGCAAAACACTACAGATCCTTTGCAAAATTAAACACTCTTGTAAAAACTATACACTTCTTTTTAAAAACCACACTTTGTTACCATATGAAACACACACGTTTCACATTACTATACTCTGTTTGCACGAGTTACACTCTGCTGTGATAAACCTAAAACACTTTTAGCACTTCTACTTCCCTATGATTAGAGTAGGGTACTATCAACAAAGTACAATATAATGTCAATTCACCAAACACTACACAAGACCAATGTTGCAGACTGAAGAAACTCATTTATTTCTCAACATGCCCAAAATGTTGACATGGAGATTCATAATACTGTAACCAAACGTCACTTTACGTATTGTAAGTTCAAAAAAAAAATAAACAAAATAACTAGACATTGTCTCTTCGCCTAGCTGGATCTGGCCAGAGAATTTCATCAACATCGCAGGCAATGTTGTCATTAGCAAGACACCTTGGAAAGAAACGTCTTGAATGACGAATCCATCCTTGCATTGCTGCTACCTCCATCTGGTCACAGGCCTCCTCCATGGCTTGGATGAGGGGTACCTCAGCCGGGAGACGGAGATCATATACCTTCCACCGCCATGCAGAGAAAAACTCTTCTATAGGGTTGAGGAATGGAGAGTATGGTGGAAGATATAGGACGGTGAAATGTGGATGTTGCTGAAACCAGTTCTGAACCAGAGCAGAGCGGTGGAAAGACACATTGTCCCAGACAACAATCTATTGCATATGATCGATTTGATTTGCTGCTGTTATGTTGTGCAATTGGTCCAAGAATGTAAGTGTGAGTGCTGTGTTGTAAGGGCCCATATGGGCATGGCGGTGGAGGACCCCATTCTGTGTAATGGCTGCACAGAGTGTTATATTACCCCTACGTTGCCCTGGGTGTCACGTTCCTGACCTGTTTTCTGGTGTTTTTTATGTGTGTGATGGTCAGGGCGTGAGTTTTGGGTGGGCAGTCTATGTTTTCCGTTTCTATGTTGGTTTTGGGTTGCCTGGTATGGCTCTTGATTAGAGGCAGGTGTTTTGCGTTTTCCTCTAATTGAGAGTCATATTAAGGTAGGGTGTTCTCACTGTTTGTTTGTGGGTGATTGTCACTGTGTCTGTGTTTGTTGCACCACACGGTACTGTCTCGTCTCGTTCGTTCGGTCGTTCCTGTTTATGTGTTCCTCGTTTCATGTAAGTTCATAGTTTAGGTCTGTCTAGTTCGTTTTGTTGTTTTGTAAAATTATTCAAGTGTTCTTCGTGTGTTTAGTTTCGTCTTGTTAAATAAAGTTCATTATGTATTCACAACCCGCTGCGCCTTGGTCAACTCACTCACCGAAAGAGAGCCGTTACACTGGGACATTGACTATAGCCCTGTGGCCAATGATGTTTCTTCCCCTCCTTCGTGTTCTCGTCAGGTTGAACCCAGCCTCATCTACGTAAATGAACTCATGCTGGATCTCCTCTCCATCCATTCGTAAAACTCTCTGAAAAACAGTGTCAGGCAAAATTGTGTAGTTCAGTGTAGATCTAGTATACATATTACAGTACAGTAAAAGATTATGAGACAGTATGCAAGATCACACTGCTAAAGTGAGTACATACCTCTGCATAATCATGCCGCAGTCGTTTCACCCTTTCGGAATTGCGCTCGAAAGGCACTCAATAAATTTGCTTCATTTGAATATGTTTTTTTTTTAGAATGCGTGCCAGTGTTGATGTTGAGACCTGATGGATATCGTTGAAAATGGCGTGGTTATTGACAATGTTAGCTTGGAGCTGCTTGAGTGTTATAGTAAACATGGTTTTGGCCAATAATGCTATCTCCCTCTCTTGCTGTTCTGTGAACATAGGAGGCCTTCCCCCTTGTCGTCCCTGACCCTCAATCCTATGTAGAAAAAAACCCAGTATACAATAGTACAGTAATTTCACAGGAAAAGGTAACAGAAGTGCTGATAGTGCATAGAATACAGTACTGTAAGCAGTTACTGAAACCGTGCAGATGTTTTTGATATGATATTTTTACAATACCTATTTTCCAGTCTAAATGTTCTCATCACACTTGCCACTGTATATCGGCTTAGATTTGGCTGTACTCGCAGTCCAGCCTCCCTCAGCGTCAGGCCGTGGTTGACAACATGGTCAACCAGTGTTGCGCGGATCTCATTTGTCAGATTCGGTCCTCTTTGAGCACCTTCTTGTCTTCCTCTTCCTCCTCCTCCTCCTTCTCCTCGTCCTCCTCGTTCTCCTCCTCGTCCTCGTCCTCCTCGTCGTCCTCGTCCTCCTCCTCCTCGTCTTACTCTTTCTCTGACTCTTTCCATTGTGCTTGAAGACCGATGAACTCACCTGCTGCTTTTTACAGTGCTTATACACCTGATTGGTGTGTCTACAATTAAGCAAACGAGTGTTTGCACACCTGATGACTGTGTTGAACCAATTGGTTGGACGGTGTGGTAATTTGACAGTCAGTGCTTTGGTATTGCAAGGACGTGACTTCATGATAGATTTTTGTGTGTAATGTATGTTAAGTGTGTTTAGTGTTTTGCAAATCACTGTGTGTAGAGTTTTGCAACAAGTGTGAGGTTGACAATGTGCTTATAGTTGTGCAAATATGAGTTGATGTTTTGCTTCTTGAGTGTAAGGTTCTGCTAATAGTGTACTACTTTTAATTTTAGTGTGTAAGCAATCCAAAAAAACTGTAATATAGGTGAATGTTTTCCCCCAGTGTCACGTTCCTGACCTATTTCTGTTAGTTTGTTATATGTGTTAGTTGGTCAGGACGTGAGTTTGGGTGGGCATTCTATGTTTTCTGTTTCTATGTTGGTTTATGGGTTGCCTGGTATGGCTCTTAATTAGAGGCAGGTGTTTGGCGTTCCTCTAATTAAGAGTCATATTTAGGTAGGTGTTTTCACAGTGTTCGTTGTGGGTGATTGTCTCCTGTGTTTGTGTATGTCGTTACGCCACACGGGACTGGTTTTCGGTTTGTTTCTTCGTTTATTTATGTGTAGGCTATATTCCCTGTTCGTGCGTTCTCGTGTGTTATGTGAGTCCGTCGTTCAGATCTGTCTACATCGTTTATTTGTTTTGTTAGTTTATTAGTCAAGTTCGTGTTTTCGTGTTTTTTCTTTAATAAATCATGTCTACAAACTCAGCTGCATTTTCGTTCGATCCCTGCTCCTCCTCTTATGATGAAGACGAGGAGGAAAGCCGTTACAGGATCAACCACCAATCCAGAACCAAGCGTCGTGAAGTCAAGCAGGATTATACACAGGAATCATGGACTTGGGAGGAAATATTGGACGGGAGAGGTCCATGGGCACAGCCGGGAGAATATCGCCGTCCCAAAGCTGAGCTGGAGGCAGCGAAAGCAGAGAGGCGGTGGTATGAGGAGGCAGCAAGGAGACGTGGCTGGAAGCCCGAGAGGAGACCCCAAAACTTTCTTGGGGGGGGGGGGGCAAGAGGTAGTGGGCCAAGGGCAGGTAGGAGACCTGCGCCCACTTTCCAGGCTTACCGTGGAGAGCGGGAGTACGGGCAGGCGCCGTGTTACGCAGTAGAGCGCACGGTGTCTCCTGTACGAGTGCATAGCCCAGTGCGGGTTATTCCACCTCCCCTCACTGGTAGGGCTAGATTGGGCATTGAGCTAGGTGTCATGAGGCCGGCTCAACGCGTCTGGTCTCCAGTGCGTCTCCTCGGGCCGGCTTACATGGCACCAGCCTTACGCATGGTGTCCCCGGTTCGCCTACATAGCCCGGTGCGGGTTATTCCACCTCCCCGCACTGGTCGGGCGACGGGGAGCATTCAACCAGGTAAGGTTGGGCAGGCTCGGTGCTCAAGGGAGCCAGTATGCATTCACGGTCCGGTATTTCCGGCACTACCTCCCCGCCCCAGCCCAGTACCACCAGTGCCTACACCACGCACCAGGCTTCCAGTGCGTTTTCAGAGCCCTGTGCCTCCTCCACGCACTCTCCCTATAGTGCGTGTCTCCAGCCTAGTGCCTCCAGTTCCGGCACCGCGCACTAAGCCACATGTGCGTCTCCTAAGTCCTGTGCACACTGTTGTTTCTCCCCGTACTCGTCCTGATGTGCGTGCACTCAGCCCGGTGCCACCAGTGCCGGTACCACGCACCAGGAATATAGCACGCTTTGAGAGTCCAGTGTGCCCTGTCCCTGCTCCCCGCACTAGGCTTGAAGTGCGTGTCCTCAGTCAGGTGCCTCCAGTTACGGCACCACGCACCAAGCCTACAGTGCGTCTCAGCCGGCCAGAGTCTGCCGTCTGCCCAACGGCGCATGAACTGCCTGTCTGCTATGAGCCTGCAAAGCTGCCCGTCTGCCATGAGCCTACAGAGCCTTTCGCCAGACAGGAGCAGTCAGAGCCTTCCGCCAGACAGGTGCAGTCTGAGCCATCCGTCTCCGCAGCGCCATCTGAGCCATCCGTCTCCCCAGCGCCATCTGAGCCATCCGTCTCCCCAGCGCCGTCTGAGCCATCCGTCTCCCCAGCGCCGTCTGAGCCATCCGTCTCCCCAGCGCAGTCTGAGCCATCCGTCTGTCCTGAGCCATTAGAGCCGCCCGTCTGTCCCGAGCCGTCAGAGCCGATAGTCAGTCAGGAGCCGCTAGAGCCAGTTATCAGTCAGGATCTGCCAGAGCCGCCAACCAGACAGGATCTGCCAGAGCCGCCAACCAGACAGGATCTGCCAGAGCCGCCAACCAGACAGGATCTGCCAGAGCCGCCAACCAGACAGGATCTGCCAGAGCCGTCAGTGAGCCATGAGCGTCCAGAGCCGTCAGCCAGCCATGAGCGTCCAGTGCCGTCAGCGAGCCATGAGCGGCCAGAGCCGTCAGCGAGCCATGAGCGTCGAGAGCCGTCAGCCAGTCATGAGCTGTCCCTTAGCCCGGAGTGGCTATTTACCCAGAACTGCCCCTCAGTCCAGAGCTGTCTCTCTGTCCGGAGCTGCCTTTCAGTCCGGAGTTGCCCCTCTATCCTGATCTACCTCTCTATCCTGAGATACCTCTCTATCCTGATCTATCCCTCTGTCTTGAGCTATCCCTCTGTCTTGATCTATCCCTCTGTCCCGGTGCTGCCCCTGTTGTCGATGTTACCAAAAGGATTTTGTGGGGGTAAGATGAGGGTGGACATTCATAGGGGGAGATGGAAGCTGGGATTGACTATGGTGGGGTGGGGACCTCGCCCGGAGCCTGAGCCACCACCGTGGTCAGATGCCCACCCAGACCCTCCCCTAGACTTTGTGCTGGTGCGCCCGGAGTTCGCACCTTATGGGGGGGGTTATGTCACGTTCCTGACCTATTTCTGTTAGTTTGTTATATGTGTTAGTTGGTCAGGACGTGAGTTTGGGTGGGCATTCTATGTTTTCTGTTTCTATGTTGGTTTATGGGTTGCCTGGTATGGCTCTTAATTAGAGGCAGGTGTTTGGCGTTCCTCTAATTAAGAGTCATATTTAGGTAGGTGTTTTCACAGTGTTCGTTGTGGGTGATTGTCTCCTGTGTTTGTGTATGTCGTTACGCCACACGGGACTGGTTTTCGGTTTGTTTCTTCGTTTATTTATGTGTAGGCTATATTCCCTGTTCGTGCGTTCTCGTGTGTTATGTGAGTCCGTCGTTCAGATCTGTCTACACCGTTTATTTGTTTTGTTAGTTTATTAGTCAAGTTCGTGTTTTCGTGTTTTTTCTTTAATAAATCATGTCTACAAACTCAGCTGCATTTTCGTTCGATCCCTGCTCCTCCTCTTCTGATGAAGAGGAGGAGGAAAGCCGTTACACCCAGTATATAAATGTTGTATTGTTTTGGACTACATACCTTTGAGTCACACTGCCCAGCTCAATGGTGTGTGATTGTGTGGTTGTGTGTGTATGTGGTTGTGTGTGGGAGTCATTGACCTAGCCTCCAGTCAGACATGTGTCTCATCAGGCTATTTAGTGCTTTTTCAAAGTGCCCTTCCTCTGGTGTGTGTGTGCCTGGTATTCCCCTGGCAAGTTAGAGAAGCTCTCTGTCTCTTTCAAATGCTAATCCCCCGTTCCATTTGGTTTTTCATCACTCTTTCACGGAGCACTCACCCATCTGCACTGGCAGGACTTCTCTCTCTCTCTCTCTCTCTCTATATATTGAGGTGTGTGTTTTTTCCTCTGTATTCCAGTTGTCCATTGTGGAATAGTAGGTAGTCGGTGATTACACCGTTGGGTCTGGCGGGGGGGGGGGGGGGGGGGGGGGGGGGCAGGACACAGCCAGAGAGGAGGGGGTCGACACAGGACTGGGATGGGACACATTCTCTGAAACTGCAGGGAGGGCGGGAGATAGACTTTAAGAATATAATTGAATAAAGTAGAATTGCGTTAATTGTTCCTGCTTTGCAGCGTACAAGCATAGACAGCACAACGGACATGGAGACATCAGAAGATACTGTATAACGGAATTGAGAAAAGATGGAGAGATGATGAACCATATAAACCATAGAACCAGTGTACCATATAAAAACAGATGGAGAAGAAAGAGAGAAAACGAGAGAGAGATAAAGAGAGAGAGTGTGTGAAACAGTGAGTCAAGTTGTTTCTCTGGTCTCTCCTGACAGAGAACAATGTTTAAATTTCACTCGGCAAGAATCAATACTATAATCTCACTTTTTGTAATCACGTCCACTTCAAATTGATTTTCCTACTGCACACTGACCCCTACCGTCATATTAGCTCTTAAACAAGGCTATTTAGCTCAACCTAGATTAATGGACGATGGCCTGAAAAGCTGCCTGCATAGCTCCCTGTACAGACGCGGAGGGCTCAGGAACGCCCACCAAGGCTGCCCCTCTACCTGCCTGCTCCAAATTCAGCTTTAGCTCTAACGCAAAGAGTTGGGTATAAAGGAGAAGGAGACAGAGACAGAGAGTGAGAGAGAGAGGGAGAGAGAGAGGGGGGAGACAGAGAGAGTGGGAGAGAGAGAGAGGGAGGGAGAGTGAGGGAGAGAGAGAGAGGGAGAGTGTGAGAGAGAGAAAGAGAGAGAGAGAGTGTGTGAGAGAGAGAGTGT
>NC_074680.1:12718055-12790555 GCF_029448725.1 Salvelinus fontinalis | reverse complement strand
TCTGCTTCAAGGAGTCCCCCATCGTCCTAGTGCCCAAGAAAAACAAGGTGGCATGCCCAAATGACTATTGGACCGTCGCACTCACCCCGGTCATCATGACTTGCTTGGAGAGGCTGGTAATGGCCCACATCAAGGCCAGCATGCCAGGCACGCTGTACCCACTCCAAGTTGACTACCACTTTAATAGATCCATGGACAGGTTGCTGGTTCGGGTCCCCAATTTGACTTAGTGGGAGATCTGTCGATGTGCCATTGGGCGGTGCGCTTGACCCTGGTTGCTCCTGTGTGTCGCTCTGGATGGGAGTCTGCTAGATGACGGAATGTAATGTACATTTTGAGTGGCTTCACTGCAGGTAGATTGTATGTTTTAGTTTTCAATAAAAAAATTCATAGATCCACGGAAGATGCCATTTCTGTCATGCCCTGATCTGTTTCACCTGTCTTTGTGCTTGTCTCCACCCCCTTCCAGGTGTTGTCCATCTTCCCCATTATCCCCTGTGTATTTATACCTGTGTTTTCGGTTTGTCTTTTGCCAGTTCGTCTTGTTTGTCAAGCATACCAGCGTTCGTCCTGTCAGCTTCTGTCTTTTTTGCCTGCCTCTCTTTTTCCCGTCCTCCTGGTTTTTGACCCTTGCCTGTCCTGACCTTGTACCCGCCCGCCTGACTACTCTGCCCGTCCCGGACCCTGAGCCTGCCTGCCGTCCGGTACCTTTGTCCCACCTCTGGATTATTGACCTCTGCCTACCCTGACCCTGAGCCTCCCTGCAGTCTGGTACCCTTGCTCCATCTCTGGATTACTGAACTCTGCCTGTCCCTGACCCTTAGCCTGCCTGCCTTGACCTGTCATTGCCTGCACCTGGTGTTACAATAAACATAGTTACTTCACACGGTCAGCACTTGGGTCTTAGCTTGATTCCTGATTCCTGATCATTTCCTTCGCTATTCACACGACCATAACACATCTGGGCCTGGTTTCCCAAAAGCCTCTTAAGGCTAAGTTCATTGTTCAAACGTTCGTAAGAGCCTCTAAATTTCCGAGCCATTTCCAAAAACCGTCTTTATTAACATTGCACTTGAAATCGCTACAGTAAGTGCATCTCTAGATCACTGTTTGCCCTCCCGTGTCACTTTACACACAGAATGAAATCGTTTACCTGTATCTCTGTGACCACCGAAAAACGCCATATTTGAAATAAATAGCCTAAAATGCAATGTTATAAACAAGAAAAACAAAGATAGCCTAAAACTATGATGAACACCGCAATAACCGAATTATATAATAGCTAGATTATTAGGCTAAATATTGATATCCCTTTTATAAATGTGCAATCGATAGCCCTACCTAGTATTAAGCCATTAGGCTACATCTGAGCCGCTTCATTCATATATTCATATCTATTAGGCCTATACGCTACTCTTATCGAAAAGCTCACGCATTTTAATGTAGCCTAACCAATAACCTAAAAGTCTATGGCAACGTCTCTTAACTTGCTACTTCAGGTTTAGTTATTTTAATTATTTAGCTGTAGAACATCTGTAGGCCTACTTGAAGCTCAGTTCCTGCATACCATTAGGCTATGATTTGTTGAGCAATTACGAAAACCATCGTATTCTATTTTTAGGTCACATTGATTTTTCCTATAGCGCCCGAAGGGGCAAGCCACTTTGACTTTCCTCATTCTTGCTCACACAAGCTGAAGAAATTGTGAACTTACTTAACATTACGTACAGAATAGTTTAGAGAAAACACTTAGAATACGTAACACGTGTCAAACAGGCTAATACAAACACTTAGAATACGTAACACGTGTCAAACAGGCTAATACAAACACTTAGAATACGTAACACGTGTCAAACAGGCTAATACAAACACTTAGAATACGTAACACGTGTCAAACAGGCTAATACAAACACTTTGAGTACGTAACACGTGTCAAACAGGCTAATACAAACACTTAGAATACGTAACACGTGTCAAACAGGCTAATACAAACACTTAGAATACGTAACACGTGTCAAACAGGCTAATACAATCACTTAGAATACACGTGTCAAACAGGCTAATACTAACACTTAGAGTACGTAACACGTGTCACTTAGAATACATAATACATTTCTTCTTTTGATGGGAAAACTGTATTGTGAAGAAACAAAAGATACAACAAATATATGTTTAAAAAGTCATGAATCATTTAAGAGCTACAGTGTACTCTTTAAAGCCTATAGAGTACTCTGTTATCATGTTCAGCACCGGACAGCTCCTGTAACGAGACTGCTCAAACAGCCCCCGTGATATGCAACTTTTCAGGGCTGTTAGGAACCAATATACGCAAGCAGTTAGGAAAGCTAAGGCTAGCTTTTTCAAACAGAAATTTGCATCCTGTAACCACAAACTCAAGAAAGTTCCGGGACACTGTAAAGTCCATGGAGAATAAGAGCACCTCCTCCCAGCTGCCCACTGCTCTGAGGCTAGGAAACACTGTCACCACCGATAAATCCACGATAATTGAGAATTTCAATAAGCATTTTTCTACTGCTGGCCATGCTTTCCACCTGGCTACCACTACCCCGGTCAACTGCCCTGCACCCCCCAAAGCAACTCGCCCAAGCCTCCCCATTTCTCCTTCCCCCAAATCCAGATAGCTGATTTTCTGAAAGAGCGGCAAAATCTGGACCCCTACAAATCAGCCGGGCTAAACAATCTGGACCCTCTCTTTCTAAAATTATCTGCCTATCAGGCAGACGGTATCGGAGCATGAGGTCTGATACCAACAGGCTCAGAGACAGTTACTATCTACAAGCAATCAGACTGCTGAACACTTTCACTGGACTGAGCACCTGCTCTGACTCTCCACACCTTAGCACACATGCACTCACTCACACAACCATAAACACATCCACACACACACACACATCTACACTGAGTGCACAAAACATTAGGATCATCTTCCTAATAATGAGTTGCATCCCCTTTTTAACAGGTGACATCAATACGGGGTCATAGCTTCCACCCGGATTCCCCTAGTCAGTCTATTTTATGGAAAGAGCAGGTGTTCCTAATGTTTTGTGCACTCAGTGCTACCCACACATCTCAACTGCTGCTGCCAGAGTCTTATTATGATTCCTAAATACTGCACAATTTAAACACGTGCTCCCCAATCCTCCCTTCCCAGAAACGTGTGTAAATATTGGACAATAAATTGTGCTTTCCTGTATTATACTTATACTGAAATGTTTATTCTATTCTACTCAGCCATTTACTTTATGTTCCTATTCTTAAATTATTATTTCTTGTTGTTGTTACATTGTCAGGAAGGAACCTGCAAGTCAGAATTGAGTTGGACGGTGTATACTATGTGTATCCTGTACATACGACTAATACAACTTGAAACTTGAGATACTCAGCTCTGCACCTTTCTAAACCAGCTGGGAGAGTCAGATATGCCATTGTTTTGCTAAAACATTAATTGACAAATACACCGTTCATCTTTGCTACTACACTCTCAGAAAAAAAGGTATCGAATTGTACTTAAGAATCCTTAGTTGCTACATCCATTTCTTTACTTTTCAACTGAGTATATATACCCATTGATTCTTAAAGAATGTAACTTATAAATGCCTCACGAGCTTAGTTCAACTGTCCTACCCCGTCAGAACCCGAAATATAAGCTTGGTTTACTCCAATGTTTGTAAACAATGTCAATGTAAACAAACACATTTGATATCGTGGACGGTCAGTCCTTCCATCCGTAGCTCCGTCCATGAATTTGAGAGAGGTTACATTTCTCCAGCCCCATCCCTTCGTTTTTTTTGTCAAATGGGGAGTGAAAATACTTTGTTATTGTTTCAATTAAGGATGTTAGCATTAAAGGGGTACAAACGCTTGCCACTGTAGTGGTACCCTGTAAGATACGTCCATTGTATCATTAGTTGTAGGTAAAGAGTTGTACCCTTCCAGTTCGTACCTTAAAAGAGCCATTATTGTACCATGTAGTCCACAGGTAAAAACACGTAATTTTAGAAAAGTTACATAGTTGCTTTTTTACGGTACCACCACAGTGACAAAGCACTTTTGTTCCTTTTAAGTGACAAAAATGTACCTCTTCTCCATATTAAGTCCCTCACTTGTACACGCCTCTCTGCCATCCCAAAACGTATTTGTTATTCAAATTAAAAGGCCAATGAATACTCTCCTTTGTGTAATGATTTAACTCCCACCGCTTGTGGGACATTCTTTTTGAATCACGTATAAATAACAACATGTACGAGGACAGACAGTGACTGACAGGCTGACACACACATCACAGTTACAAATAGTAGCTAGCTAGAAATTGCGCAAAAGATGAGTTTTTCAAAGATTTCAAAGAAAAGGAAAGTAGACAATGAATGTAGGGTGTTCCAGCAAGAGTGGACATCTAAATATTTCTTTATTGAGGTATCAGGGAAAGCTGTGTGCTTAGTGTGCAAAGAGACCATCACTGTCTTGAAAGACCTCAACTTGTCCCAACACTTCCAGACGAAGCATGCAGAGAAATATAGGAATGTCCTCTGAGCAGAGGGCAAGTGCATCCAAAGAGTTGCTTTCTCAGTTGCAAAGCAGCAAGGACTTTTCACAAAACTACATTCAGCAAACGATGGAATTGCGAGAGCTCGCTATGTACTGTCCCACAAAATTGTTAAACATAGCAAGCCATTTGCTGAGGGAAAATTCATTAAAGAATGTTTAATTGACTCTGCAGCAATACTTTGCCCCGACAGGAAAGAGCTGTTTGAAAATGTTTCCCTGTCAAGACAAACAGTGGCACGGCGTATTGAGGACATCGCAGAGAATAAGGAACAACAGTTGAAAGACAAGGTAAAGGATTTCACCTATTTCTCATTGGCCCTGGATGAGAGCAGTGATGCATGTGACATGGCGCAGTTGTTGATATTCTTACGAGGCATAACCCCAGACTTTGAAATTACAGAGGAGTTGGCTTCAGTGCAGTCAATGAAGAGCACAACCACAGGGAAAGATTTATTGGAGGAGATTAAAAAGTGTTTGGCAAAGCTGGGACTGAGTTTTGAAAGGTTATCCAGTGTGACCACTGATGGGTGGCCAAACTTGACAGGGGAAAACGTTGGCCTTTTGAAAAGGATACAAGATCAAGTAGCTGAGCTGAACCCAGATCTTAAACAGTTTTTCTTGCATTGCATTATTCATCAGGAGGTGCACTGTAATTGTGTTCTGAAAATGAGCCGTGTTGTGGATAAAGTCACTAAAGTGGTAAACTTCATAAGAGCAAACTCTTTAAACCACAGGCAGTTTGCCTCACTGTTGGAAGAGACAAAGTCGGGTCATGCAGATCTCCCCTACCACACAAACGTGACATGGCTGAGTTTGGGGAAGGTGCAGATCTCCCCTACCACACAAACGTGACATGGCTGAGTTTGGGGAAGGTGCTTAAAAGGGTGTGGGACCTGAAGTCAGAGATTGCTGAGTTTTTGCAAATGAAAGGAAAATGTGGATTTCCCTTAATTGCAAGATAAAGAATGGTTGGCTGATTGTGCCTTCAACGTGGACATCAAGAAGAAACTGAATTCCAAACTATAAGGGAAGGGTCTTTTTTGCACATTATATGTACAGCCTTGTCAAAGCCTTCAAGGAAAAATGACTCCTCCTGACCCACCAAGTAAAAGCCAACAATCTCACCCACCTTCCGACACTACTAGTCTGTTCCCTATCAGATGACCAGCGGGAGAAGTATACATCGCTGCTGCGTGCTTTGAACGGTGAATTTTCTCGTCGTTTTGAGGATTTCAAAGTGTTGGAAAATGACATGCTGTTGGTTTCCTCCACCTTCAATGTGGATAATGCTCCCACTGACCTGCAACTTGAGCTTATCGATCTACAGTCTGATGCAGTGATTGGAGAACTATTCAAAACAATGTCACTGACGAGGTTCTATCTCCTGATGAGCAAAAATGTTTACATTCACACGCCCCCCCTTCAGAGAGAGAGAGAGAGAGAGAGAGAGACAGCTGCATGTGAGCTCTCACATTTTTCAACATGTTCTTTACAAAGGATAGATTTGGAGTTAGATAAACGTGGATTTTTTGGCAGGTACATATCCAGGATGCTACCCTCCACAGCAGGGCCTTCGCTCCAGATCAAAACTCCAAACCTACAACCTCATTCTGGCCACGATTTACTGGAAAGATTACTGCTTCCAAGGTTTTCTTTTTCAAACCTATATGGAGGGTGCTCTAGCAAACAAACAGCAGAGACCTGAGGACACCATCCAACCTGGAACTGAGTGAGTAGTGTAAAGTCTGATGCTATTTTGAAAGCCAAAAAGAAAAAGTAAATATGAAAAAATGAAAACAATGTACATTACAATGATATATTTTACTTTATGGGGACTGAATGATGAGTTCAGGCTCCCAGGCTTGCAAGGACAAGACCAGCTACAAATTAAATTAGCACCAAGGTGTGAAGAAAAAGATGTTGAGGCCTTTGGGCCCAACAAGTGGCAGGAGTCTTTGAAGCATCCTCTGAAGCCCCCTCCCGCTGTTCAAATACCATTCACTACCATTTTCTACAAGAACTCTGCCTCCAGACATAAAATCTTCTCCCAAGTGGGTGTGACACCTACTCCTGTTGCCTGCTGCACTGCTGCTTGGATTCTACCTGGTGATCTGTTCACCGTCTGCCTTGGCCTGTATCCTCCTGTCTGGTACAGGTGCCCGCACCACACTCACCCCTCTCTCCATAGCGAGAGAGGTGTAGCCTCCAGCACTCGCCTCCAGCACTCACTCAATGTTGGGACAAGTGACTCTGAGCTTACAATAGCTAGCCCCAAGTCGTTATATACAGTATATATTTTTTTTCTTGTGCATTTTTCTATTTAGCTATTTGCCTCATGACTCCTGCATACTTAGTTGACTACAAACTTTCTTTACACAACTGTGGGACAGATTACGTTTGTTCCCACACTCAGGACTCTTTTTTATTTTTTATTTCACCTTTATTTAACCAGGTAGGCTAGTTGAGAACAAGTTCTCATTTACAACTGCGACCTGGCCAAGAAAAAGCAAAGCAGTGTGACACAAACAACACAGAGTTACACATGGGATAAACAAACGTTCAGTCAATAACACAATAGAAAAATGTATGTACAGTGTGTGCAAATGTAGTAAGATTAGGGAGGTAAGGCAATAAATCGGCCATAGCTGCAAAATAATTACAATTTAGCAATTAAACACTGGAGTGATAGATGTGCAGAAGATACATGTGCAAGTAGAGATCCTGGGGTGCAAAGGAGCAACAACAAAAAAAGAACAATATGGGGATGAGGTAGTTGGGTGGGCTATTTACAGATTGGCGGTGTACAGGTGCAATGATCGGTAAGCTGCTCTGACAGATGGTGCTTAAAGTTAGTGAGGGAGATATAAGACTCCAGCCTCAGTGATTTTTGCAATTCGTTCCAGTCATTGGCAACAGAGAACTGGAAGGAAAGGCAGCCAAAGAGGAGTTGGCTTTGGGGATGACCAGTGAGATATACCTGCTGGAGCTCAGGGGCTGCAATGGGGACCAGTGAGCTGAGATAAGGCAGGGCTGTACCTAGCAAAGAGTTATAGATGAACAGGAGCCAGTCGATTTGGCGACAAATATGAAGCGAGGGCCAGCCAACAAGAGCATACAGGTCACAGTGGTGGGTAGTATATGGGACTTTGGTGACAAAACGGATGGCACTGTAATAGACTACATCCAATTTGCTGAGTAGAGTGTTGGAGGCTATTTTGTAACTGACATCGCCGAAGTCAAGGATCGGTAGGATAGTCAGTGTTACGATGGTATGTTTGGCAGCATGAGTGAAGGAGGCTTTGTTGCGAAATAGAAAGCCGATTCGAGATTTAATTTGGGATTGGAGATGCTTATTGGGAGTCTGGAAGGAGAGTTTACAGTCTAACCAGACACCTAGGTATTTGTAGTTGTCCACATATTCTAAGTCAGAAACGCCCAAAGAAGTTATGCTAGACGGGCGAGCGGGTGCAGGCAGCGATCGGTTGAAGAGCATGCATTTAGTTTTACTTGCATTTAAGAGCAGTTGGAGGCCACGTAAGGAGTGTTGTATGGCATTGAAGCTCGTCTGAAGGTTTGTTAGCACAGTGTCCAAAGAAGGGCCAGAAGTATACAGAATGGTGTCGTCTGCGTAGAGGTGGATCAGAGAATCACCAGCAGCAAGAGCAATATCATTGATGTATACAGAGAAAAGAGTCAGTCCGAGAATTGAACCCTGTGGCAACCCCATAGAGACTGCCAGAGGTCCGGACAACAGGCCCTCCGATTTGACACACTGAACTCTATCTGAGAAGTAGTTGGTGAACCAGGCGAGGCAGTCATTTGAGAAACCAAGGCTGTTGAGTCTGCCGATAAGAATGCGGTGATTGACAGAGTCGAAAGCCTTGGCCAGGTCGATGAAGACGGCTGCACAGTATTGTGTAACTCTGTGTTGTTGTTTTTTTTCGCACTGCTTTGCTTAATCTTGGCCAGGTCACAGTTGTAAATGAGAACTTGGATAATTTTAGAAAAAGAGGGCCCAGATAGTCTAGCCCGGCTGATTTGTAGAGGTCCAGGTTTTGCACCTCTTTCAGAACTTCAGCTATCTGGATTTGGTTGAAGGAGAAATGGGGGAGGCTCGGGCATGTTTCTGTGGGGGGTACAGAGCTGTTGACTGGGGTAGGGGTAGACAGGTGGAAAGCATGGCCAGCCGTAGAAAAATGCTTATTGAAATTCGCGATTACCGTAGATTTATCGGTGGTGACAGTGTTTCCTAGCCTCAGTGCAGTGGGCAGCTGGGAGGAGGTGCTCTTATTCTGACTCTCTATTGGTTACGCAGACCTTTGATCTCCCATCCTATTCTAAACACCTCCTGGAGGCTTTTTATTCATGTTACCTGATGGCATTGCTGTACAATATGATCTTGTTGCCATCTGATGCACATTCAGATGTCATAAATCATCACTGCAGAGCTCTCCCTGTTCTATGCCATACCTTGATTGTATTATTGTTGATGATATCTGGAAATGTGCATGTACACCCTGGCCTATCTACTGTTGCTAGCCCAAATTCTGACTTGTGCTCTGATATCTGATTCACTGATTTCTGCTCTCGTAAAAGCCTAAGCTCCAATCCGCATGTGTTGGACATTTCTGAGACGTGGTTAAGGAAGATTGTTTTGAATACTGATGTTAACCTTTCTGAAGGTGTAGTCTGGCCCAGGAGTCAGTATAGTCTGGTCCAGGAGTGTGAAGGTGATTGGAAAGGCACTGGAGCAACGAACCACCCTTGCTGTCTCTGCCCGGCCGGTTCCCCTTTCTCCACTGGGATTCTCTGCCTCAAACCCTATTACAAGGGCTGAGTCACTGGCTTACTGATGCTCTTCCATGCCGTCCTAAGGAGGGGTGGGTCACTTGATCTTCCTTTCCGGGTTGGCGCACCCCTTGGGTTCGTGCCGTGGTGTAGATATTCGTGGGCTGTACTCGGCCTTGTCTCAGGATAGTAAGTTGATGGTTGAAGATATCCCTCTAGTGGTGTGGGGGCTGTGCTTTGGAAAAGTGGGGGGGGGGGGGTTATATCCTGCCTGTTTGGCTCTGTCCGGGGGTATCGTTGGACGGGGCCACAGTGTCTCCCTGTCACGCCCTGACCGTTAAGAGCTTTTTATGTCTCTATTTTGGTTTGGTCAGGGTGTGATTTGGGTGGGCATTCTATGTTCATGTTCTATGTTTTGCATTTCTTTGTGTTTGGCCGGGTGTGGTTCTCAATCAGAGGCAGCTTTCTATCGTTGTCTCTGATTGAGAACCATACTTAGGTAGCTTTTCCCCACCGATGCTTTGTGGGTAGTTGTTTTCTGTTTTGTGTTTCTGCACCTGACAGAACTGTTTCGGTTTCGTTCATTCTCTTTGTTGTTTTGTATTTTAGTGTTCAGGTTTATTAATAAATCATGAACACTTACCACGCTGCGCTTTGGCCCACTTATTCTTCAACAGACGATCGTGACAGAACTACCCACCACCAAAAGACCAAGCAGCGTGGTAAGAGGGAGCAGCGTTTTTTGGAGAGTTGGACATGGGAGGAGCGACGCCCTACAGTCCGGAGCCTCCAGCGACGTCCTTCAGTCCGGACCCTCCAGAGGCGCCCTTCAGTCCGGATCTTCCAGAGGCGCCCTTCAGTCCGGAGCTTCCAGAGGCGCCCTTCAGTCCAGAGCTTCCAGAGGCGCCCTTCAGTCCGGATCTTCCAGAGGCGCCCTTCAGTCCGGAGCTTCCAGAGGCGCCCTTCAGTCCAGAGTTTCCAGAGGCGCCCTTCAGTCCGGAGCTTCCAGAGGCGCCCTTCAGTCCGGAGCTTCCAGAGGCGCCCTTCAGTCCGGAGCTTCCAGAGGCGCCCTTCAGTCTGGAGCTCCAAACAAGGGTCCCGAGTCCGGGGCCCGCTACAAGGGTGCCCAGTCCGGCCCCCACGACGAGGATCCCCAGTCCGGGGTCGGCGGTGAGGGTCCCAAGCCAGAGGTGGAGCGGCGTCTACGTCCCGCACCAGAGCCGCCACCGCGGTGATATGCCCACCCAGACCCTCCCCTATAGGTTTAGGTTTTGCCGCCTGGTCTTGCTGCTGCTCCAGTTTCAACTGTTCTGCTTCCGGCTATGGAACCCTGACCTGTTCACCGGTCATGTTACCTTGTCCCAGACCTGCTGTTTTCAACTCTCTAGAGACAGCAGGAGCAGTAGAGATACTTGGCTATGAAAAGTCAGCTGACATTTACTCCTGAGGTGAGCTGTTGGACCCACACCAACCACTGTGATTATTGTTATTTGACCATGCTGGTCATCTATGAACATTTGAATATCTTGGCCATGTTCTGTTATAATCTCCACCTGGCACAGCCAGAAGAGGACTGGCCACCCCTCATAGCCTGGTTCCTCTCTAGGTTTCTTCCTAGGTTCCGGCCTTTTTAGGGAGTTTTTCCTAGCCATCGTGCTTCTACACCTGCATGGCTTGCTGTTTGGGGTTTTAGGCTGGGTTTTTGTACAGCACTTTGTAACTTTGTGATCGGCTGATGCAACGCGGGCTTTATAAATACATTTGATTTGATTGGATTTGAAGGATCACCTTCAGTGCTCGGTTGTCTCCACCAAGTCTGTCCCCAAACAATTTGATTTGCTGGTTTTAAGCATTAAACTTTCAAATAGCTCTTTGTTGTCTGTTGCTGGGTGCTATCGTCCTCCATCAGCACCGGCCCGTACCCTACCTGCCCTAAGCTCTCTCCTGGCCCCTTTACACTAAGTCTGAATTTGTTCTGCTTGGTGACCTAAACTGGGACATGCTTGAACCACCTGACCAAGTCCTAAAGCAATGGGATTCCCTAAATCTTTCTCAGATTATTACCAATCCCACAAGGTATGACTCCAACCCCCCAGAAAAGGCTACTCTCCTCGATGCTATCCTCATAAATAATCCTGATAGGTATCAGTCTGGTGTTTTCTGTAATGACCTTAGTGATCACTGTTTTACAGCCTGTGTTCGTAATGGCTGCTCAGTGAAACGACCTGTCCTGATTTGCCATAGACGCTTGCTAAAACACTTTCCTGAGCAAGCCTTCCAACATGAAATGGCCTCTGTAAAACGGTATAGAATTAGCTTGATCCCCTCTGTAGAAGACGCTTGGACCTTCTTTTCTGATATTTACAGTGGTTTTGTTAACTAACACGCCCACATGAAGAAAATGAGAATTAAAAACAGGTTCAAGCCCCTGGTTCGACCGTGATCTTGCAGAGTTAATCCACCTCAAGAATTGCATTTGGCAAAATGCTCGGCACACGCATACTCAATCTGACTGGCTCTCGTTCAGGCAAATGAGAAATAAGTGCACTCAGGCTCTCCGGAGGGCCAAAGTTAGTTACTTTAAGGAGCAGGTCTCTCTCTGTGGGTCCAACCCCAAGAAGTTCTGGAAAACGGTTAAAGACCTGGAGAGTAAACCCTCCTCCTCACAGCTGCCCATGTCCCTTAATGTTGATGATGTGGTTGTTACTGACAATAAGCGCATGGCTGAGCTCTTTAATCACCACTTTATTAAGTCAGGATTGCTATTTGACTCAGCCATGCCTCCTTGCCCGTCCAACATTTCCTCATCTCCCACCCCTTCTAATGTGACTATCTCCAATGCTCCTCCCTCTTATTCCCCTGCCCCGCTACAAAGTTTCTCTCTGCAGGCAGTCACTGAGTCCGAGGTGCTAAAGGAGCCCCTTAATCTGTTTGGGCTGCAGTGGCAGTATTGAGTAGCCGGATAAAAGGTGCCCATTTCAAATGGCCTCGTACTCAATTCTTGCTCGTACAATATGCATATTATTATTACTATTGGATAGAAAACACTCTCTAGTTTCTAAAACCGTTTGAATTATATCTGTGAGTAAAACAGAACTCCTTTTGCAGCAAACTTCCTGTCAGAAAGTGAAAAATCTGAAATCGATGCTCTGTTCTAGGACCTGCCTATAAATGTGCTTGATATGTATGAGTATACATGCACTTCATACGCCTTCCACTAGTTGTCCCATAGGCTGTGAGAGGTGAAATGGGGTTTCTAGGTGTTTCTATGGTGAAAAGAGAGCTCTTGGAATGACATGACCCCAGAATTCCTTTGTCCAGGAAGCGCATAGAGGTCACCGGTAATGGCTTCGGAAAAGCAATCGTTATAGACGTGTTATATCTCCGGTTTTGATTTTATTTGATAAATGTGATCATATCATCGTAAAGTATGTTTTTTCAATATAGTTTCATCAGATTATTGAAATATTTTCGGGAGTTTAGGCGTCTTGCGTTCTCTGGGTATGGTGAAGATGGAGAGCTACACGCCACTTGGCTAGTTATCTTGCTAATTCGAGAGGGATTAAGGCCGTTCTAAAACCAAACAACGATTGTTCTGACAAAGGACACCCTTGTACAACATTCTGATGGAAGATCATCAAAAGTAGGACCAATTTTATGATGATATTTCATATATCTGTCGGAATATGTTGACAATTATTTTGCGCCCAAGTTTGGGCTCTCTCTCGTTATAACGTAAGCTGGATGTGGTAATGAAGTTATTTTTAGAATTCTAACACAGCGATTTCATTAAGAACTAATGTATCTATCATTTCCTATACAACATGTATTTTTTAGTAACGTTTATGTATAGTTATTTGGTCAGAATAGTTGAGTGTCAGAAAAATATCCGGACGTTGTGGGAAAAAGATGCTACGTTAGCACAATGTATAACCTCTGATTTCAGCTCTAAATATGCACATTTTCGAACAAAACATAAGTGTATGTATAACCTGATGTTATAGGACTGTCATCTGATGAAGCTTATCAAGGTTAGTCAAAAATTATATATCTTTTGCTGGTTTGTTACGATCGCTAACTTTTGCTGCTGGGGAATGTCTTGTGTTTCTGGCTATTGTGATAAGCTAATATAACGCTATATTGTGTTTTCGCTGTAAAACACTTAAGAAATCGGAAATATTGGCTGGATTCACAAGATGCTTGTCTTTCATTTGCTGTACACTATGTATTTTTCAGAAATGTTTTATGATGAGTAATTAGATATTTGACGTTGATGTCTGTAATTATTCTGGCTGCTTTCGGTGCAATTTCTGATTGTAGCTGCAATGTAAACTAGGATTTATACCTGAAATATGCACATTTTTCGAACAAAACATAGATTTATTAAATAACATGTAATAAGACTGTCATCTGATGAAGTTGTTTGTTGGTTAGTTTGGTTGGTTCTTGGTTAGTTAGGTTGGCTTTGTGCATGCTACCTGTGCTGTGAAAAATGTTAGTTCTGTCCGTGGTGCTGAATGCAGTGTACTTTTCTCTCCGTGTAGTTCATTGCATGTTTAATCATGAAAATACCTACCAAAAGGAGAACATGGATGTGGTTTATTTCTGTGCATGTTAAAAAAAGTAAAATAAGTAGCATATCTGGACATGATTTACAGTAGATATATCTGTCAACACAGTCATTCACATGTAATCCTGTAATATGATTCTGGCAAAAATATATTCTAATGTGACCCTCAATGGAAAATAATTGTCCAGGCTTGTTCAAGATTATTTGCACATGTACCCTAAAAGGTGATGAACAGTACCATGTGAGCTCATATGTGTATTTTTTTTTTTAAGTACCCCAGGGAATATTACTGGGCCCTAACTGTACTGTACACTTTTTTCCTGAGAGTATGTACAAGTATTGGGTGTTAGTCTGTAAAAGTATTTTTTAACACTAGATCTACTATTGTTGTCAAAATCTGCCCTGTCTCTTCTCTCTTCTCTCCCTCCTACCTTCCCTCCCTCCCTCCTTCCTTCCTTACCTCCTTAATTCAGGAGGTTTCATTAAGGTCCTGTGAGATCAGAGAGGTCTATACTGTCATCCTCCCAAAATGCCTCTCAGTCTCTCTATCCACCTGCTGGGCTGTTTGGCTGGGTCTGGGCCTCACTTTCATTAACTATAGGGCCAAACTACCGTGTGTGTGTGTGTGTGTGTGTGTGTGTGTGGATGTGTGTATGTGCATGTGTGCGGTCTTTATACACTAAACACTCCTAGAACGGGTGAATCGCCCTCGGACTTCTCTGGAATAATAGAGAAAGCGGTTAGGTGTGTGCGTGTGTATGTGTGTGTCCCACTGCCCCCTCTCTCTTAAATAAAGTGTATTTGGGAGTGAAAGCTGAGGGAGATAGCTATGCTCACTTCCGATTGCCAGATAAATAGCACTTATCCAAAGTGCTGCCCCACACATAGGCCGCCATAGGGGAGCCAGCCCTGGCAACCTTGGGGGGTTGAACCCAATCTCTTTACTGTAGTGAGAACACAAGGGGAATGGACTTTGTTATGGTGGGTTACAGGCACACACAGACACATACACACACTAGGTCAGTTTAGCATTATTCATTCATTCATTCATTCTCTCTCACTATCAGGGTGCATAAAGAACACTTTTCTTTGTCCTTGTGTTAGGCTATATTATATGTAAGATAATATGTGTTCAGTAAGTCAGGTAAGATCAAATTCTTACTTACAATGATGGCCTAGGAACAGGCGGTTAACTGCCTTGTTCAGGGGTAGAACAACAGATTTTTACCTTGTCAGCTCAGGGATTTGATCTAGCAACCTTTCGGTTTCTGGCCGAACACTCTAACCACTAGGCTACCTGCTGCCCCTACCACCTCTACCTTGTCACAACACAATTGATTGGCTCAAACGCATTTAGAAGGAAATAAGTTCCATAAATTTACTTTAAACATGGCACACCTGTTAATTGAAATGCATTCCAGGTGCATTTTATGAAGCTGGTTGAGAGAATGCCAAGTGTGTGCAAAGCTGTAATCAAGGTAAAGATTTGTTAAACACTGTTTTGGTTACTATTTGATTTTTTTATGTGTTATTTCATAGTTTTGATGTCTTCACTATTATTCTAAATTGTAGAAAATAGTACAAAATAAAGAAAAACCCATGAATGAGCAGGTGTGTCCTATCTTTTGACCGGTACTGTATGTTAATAAAAACATTAGTCGGATCATTATGTTGTCCTGTCGACCCAGATTCTAATGGCATATAATTTACACATGCTACATACTTAAACCACATGCCCCATTGGCCACCCTAGACTTTGTCTGACACATGAAGTACTTAACAGACTAGAACATGTTGATCTCGTGTGTTAACAACGTCAGTAACAGTCTCTTTGTGACTTAAAACAACATTCAGTTCAGAAGAATGCCTGGATTCAAGCAAAGGCGCATCGTCGCCAAGCGCACTGCAGTGCGCAGATTAACGGTAAACATAACGGATGTCGGCTCAAGCATAAATGACCGTTAAAAGGTCAAGTGCAGTGCGATTGTTGACAATCCACCTTTGATTGAATCCTGGCCTAAATCATTCATAGCATTAATGGGTCAAATCCCACACAGATTCCGAGTGTTCCCTAACCAGTGTTTCAACAGACAACTGTGACTTGAATGAGGAGAAGCCTGGTTAGTGTCAGCTTTAACACTACAGTAGCTAAACATCCCTCTATGAGACATTGTTTCATAAAATTCTCATTAATTCTATCATTAGAAAGTGTGTGTGTGGTTGAGGGGGGAGCATACCAGTTTCCTGTGTCACGCCAAATTAGGTCCCCCGTGGTGGTAATCCCATTAGGCCTGTTGAATTGGCTAATGGGGGAACTAATGGGGGAGCTATCAGGAGACATTAATCGGCCATGACACCACTCCTAGTGTTAATTACCAAACTAGCCTAACTAAATGTGTTTGGGAATGCTGCTGCGGCACTGGAGAAGGAAGAGGTCCTTACTGAGTGTGTGTGTGGGGGGGGAGGTTATTGGGGAGGAGAGACGGTTGGCGGTCTGACGGACGCTCGCGTGAAATCATCTCCCATCATCGCTTTCATCATCAGAGCAATTGACTCGAGTTTGTGTGTGTATGTGTGGCATAATTAGCTAGCGATTGGTATGCACGCGCCGTGACTGCGGGGAAGGAGTTAATTGGAGGCCAATTCAAACGCTGACACACTTTGAAGGTTTTCCGATCGGATTTATCAGATGAAGAAGTCATAATGTCCCTCCAATGTAACACAATACGGGTTTAATGCATTTTGATGGATATGAAAACCTTGGAAACCTGGAAATTTGACTGGAAATCTGTTTTGACTCTCCTCAGTAATCATTTTTTTTACTAAGCCATTGAGTATCATAAAACAGTATGGTGTCCCACCCAAAATAAACACCTGCAATATCTAGGTTGAGCGGCCATGTTTGTTACCTGTGCGTTAATTTCGGTTAACCCAGAAGTAAAATCTTGCGTAATAGTTCATTTCTGACTCTATACGTGAGAGAAATTGATAGTCCTTGCAAAAACCATGTCCCTACCCACACAAAAGGAGACTCACAGACACAGCCCCAACCCCCCTCCAATCCGTATGGGCGCACGCCCAAAGCACTCAAGACGAAGCAGTTTAAGCATCGCCGTTTTCCTAATCCTGGTACATTTAAATATCTCACACATCCCATTCAGTCCCAACAGATTCTCCGGTCTACATGCAAAATCTGCCCACGAGAGATTACCTGTGTGTCAAACAGGAAGTACGGCGATGTTTGTAATTTGCTACCTGTGGGTTAAACAGGAGGTAGGGGCGTCCGTTGCGGTTATCTGCAGAGCCAGGTACTCCTCCTGGTTTCCAGGAGACACTGCACAGAAGAGCAGGCCGTCGGATGCTGTAACTGGAGGAGGAGAGAGGAAAAGAGAAGGAGACGAGTGTGTGAAAACCTACAGTATGAGATAAAAGGAAGACATTTTGTGAGTGTGTAGAAGTTCCCAGTGGACCCCTCACACACTGCTCTCTAGATCCCACCTAAACCCACCATGTGTGTGTGTGTAATGTATGTATGCGTACACCTCCCAAACCCACTTCCCCTGAGCTCCCATGTATGGCCTCAAGTCAGGATAAAACCTCTCGTTTTCAAGCCCCAACACCCTTCCCCAACTGTTTATTCATGTCTCCGTTGGAGTGTGTGTGCGTGCGGCGCGCACGTGCGTGTGTGTGTGTGAACATGTGTGTCTGTGTGTTCAGCCTAACGTCTCCATTAGGACTCCAGGGTAGTGCTGGATGCTCAGGTTAAACACATCTCTTCTCGCCTAATCTCTGACTGGTCTCTGTGTGTTAATCTGATAATCTGTAGTTAATCTGAGGAGGTAGAACTCAGCCCTCTAAGGCACGTCTAATAGAACTGCAGCTCTCTAAGGCACGTCTAATTCCCTCGGAAACTGACAGGAGACTCCCGGAAGACAACTCTATCGCTCTCTATCTCTCTCTTTCCTTCCGTCTCCATCCCTTTATCCCTGCTTTAGATCCCAAACTTGGATACAGGGATAGAGGGAACACCCTCGGAATTCTGAGCCTCTGATCTCTTTGGGAATGTTATCAGTGTGGGAATTTCAGAGGAACTGGAAGACTTATAACGAGTCGTGACGTTAAACACAATCTGGTGGGAATTCAGAAAAGCCTCAAATAGAAATACTACTGAAATAGAACATCTAGAAATAGTAACAGTACAGTCGTGGCCAGAAGTTTTGAGAATGACACAAATATTAATTTTCACAAAGTCTGCTGCCTCAGTTTGTATGATGGCAATTTGCATATACTCCAGAATGTTATGAAGAGCGATCAGATGAATTGCAATTAATTGCAAAGTCCCTCTTTGCCATGCGAATGAACTGAATCCCCCAAAAACATTTCCACTGCATTTCAGCCCTGCCACAAAAGGACCAGCTGACATCATGTCAGTGATTCTCTCGTTAACACAGGTGTGAGTGTTGACAAGGACAAGGCTGGAGATCACTCTGTCATGCTGATTGAGTTTGAATAACAGACTGGAAGCTTCAAAAGGAGGGTGGTGCTTGGAATCATAGTTCTTCATCTGTCAAACATGGTTGCCTGCAAGGAAACACGTACCGTCATCATTGCTTTGCACAAAAAGGGCTTCACAGGCAAAGATATTGCTGCCAGTAAGATTGCACCTAAATCAACCATTTATCGGATCATCAAGAACTTCAAGAAGAGCGGTTCAATTGTTGTGAAGAAGGCTTCAGGGCGCCCAAGAAAGTCCAGCAAGCGCCAGGACCGTCTCCTAAAATTGATTCAGCTGCGGGATTGAGGCACCACCAGTACAGAGCTTGCTCAGGAATGGCAGCAGGCAGGTGTGAGTGCATCTGCATGCACAGTGAGGCGAAGACTTTTGGAGGATGGCCTGGTGTCAAGAAGGGCCGCAAAGAAGCCACTTCTCTATAGGAAAAACATCAGGGACAGACTGATATTCTGCAAAGGTACAGGGATTGGACTGCTGAGGACTGGGGTAAAGTCATTTTCCCTTTTTTTTCCCCTTTCTGATTGTTTGGGGCATCTGGAAAAAAGCTTGTCCGGAGAAGACAAGGTGAGCGCTACCATCAGTCCTGTGTCATGCCAACAGTAAAGCATCCTGAGACCATTCATGTGTGGTGTTGGTTCTCAGCCAAGGGAGTGGGCTCACTCACAATTTTGCCTAAGAACACAGCCATGAATAAAGAATGGTACCAACACATCCTCCGAGAGCAACTACTCCCAACCATCCAGGAACAGTTTGGTGATGAACAATGCCTTTTCCAGCATTATGGAGCACCTTGCCGTAAGGCAAAAGTGAAAACTAAGTGGCTTGGGGAACAAAACATCGATATTTTGGGTCCATGGCCAGGAAACTCCCCAGACCTTAATCCCATTGAGAACTTGTTGTCAATCCTCAAGAGGCGGGTGGACAAACAAAAACCCACAAATTCTGACAAACTCCAAGCATTGATTATGCAAGAATGGGCTGCCATCAGTCAGGATGTGGCCCAGAAGTTAATTGACAGCATGCCAGGGCGGATTGCAGAGGTCTTGAAAAAGAAGGGTCAACACTGCAAATATTGAGTCTTTGCATCAACTTCATGTAATTGTCAATAAAAGTCTTTGACACTAATGAAATGCTTGTAATTATACTTCAGTATTCCATAGTAACATCTGACAAAAATATTTAAAGACACTGAAGCAGCAACCTTTGTGGAAATTAATATTTGTGTCATTCTCAAAACTTTTGGCCACGACTGTACATCTGTCTAGTAACAGGCAGTCTAGTGTATTTTCACAGCGTCAACTGCTGACTTGAAACAAGCACACTGCATGTCACATACTGTATGTGCATTACGTCACACTCCAGTAAACACGTTTCATCCACATCTGGGACCTTGACATCAGGGAGACGAGGGGGCATGACAGATATGTGACTTTCTTTCTCTCTCTCTTATCTTTATCTCTCTCTCTCAATCGTCTCTCTCTCTCTCTCTCTCTCTCTCTTTCTCTCTGACATTAAGAGAAGAAAGCGTGTTGTCACAAGAGCCTTTCATGGGAGCAATAGAGTGTACCTTCTCTTACGTTCTCAGTGTCAGAGCAACCTGACCACATACTGTACCTACTCTAAGCCCTTGTAGCCGTAGATACACACATCAGAGACTTGAGGGAGACGATACAAGACAACAAATGTTTACAAGCAATTTAAGAAAAGTAACTCGCAAAATACGATCATGAAAAAACAAACGCATTTCTCATGTTTTAATGATCATAGAATATTCTCCGAACGTCTCGCCAAAACCCTTAAAGGTACGTAATGAGAAGGTCTAATGTCCTTCGGACGTCCCCTGCTGGCTGGGTCACATGCACGGATGCAGACATGCCTGTTGCAATATTATAGACTGACTGATGATTCCAACTCATCTGGAGATCATTTGTTTTAATAAGGATTTCCGATGCTATCTGCAACTCAATTATAGATATCATAAGTGGTATTTATTACATGTACAGTGTATTATCATCACAGAACAGTCAGAGATTAAAAATAACTTGCCACGCTTCTCAACACACCGCTTCAGTCAAACCCTTTCCAACACCTCCAACACAAAAACAAACGCACACACATTGTCTAAGTAGAATCCATCCTCCTATATCCTTGGTCTTTTGTTGAGTGGATTTCTATTTGTCATGCCACCAAACAAACAGGTTTTTCCTGGCATAATCTAGTCAGAACATCCCGCGGATCACTCCAGTCATGTTAGCGTGGCGCTAGCATTAATCAGCCCAGCCGTATTAATGAGAACGCGGCTAGCGCTAATTACCGCCATAGATTCTGAAGCAGCCCATTAAATATACAAATGACAGAGTTAAAGAGCCCAGCCTCTCCTGATTAATCTTTAAATGGAGAAAAACTAATGATGTCTGTAAAGTTTTCCCTCCACTTTGCCTCCGCGCTGCAATCAATCAAATTAATTAAGGAAAATCATTTGCTATCATTTACATTTCCTCCGCGTTACGATAAGCAATGTGTGCGTAGAGCAGGATAAATTATTCTTCTTATTTTCACGCCATTTTTGATTTAGTTGATTTCAGTGCGGCAAAAACCACTTGATTTGACTGGTAACAAAACAGATTCCAATCTGAAAACAGATTTATTAATCTTCATACAAAAGGGATAGGCCTAGTTTTTTAGATGTTTTTTTTTATACATCTCGAAATGAATGAATCCATTTTGGAAACATGCAGTTATTCATCTCTCAGGCATTGATTTCATAGCGAAAAGGCTTCCCTGATTGGAGCCCAGATTTAGCATAAAGCACATTGACCTCTCAAAGACAAGCGGCATACATCCACCCGACTCCATGTTCCCTGGAAATGCAAGAATACAGAAACGAAATGAACAAATTATGGAAACGTGAACGTTATCACGAACATCTAATTATTAATATTCTAAAATATATTCTAAAATAGTGCATTATGTTGTTGGGTAGATGATGATGATGATGAGTGATTTCAGACAGAAAGCCCATCAGGCTGCAGTAAAGCATCGATGAGTTCCCCTGATCAATCTGCCGTACAGACGGCGCATTTTCAACCTGGTTTATCTTTGATTTGTTTGGTGCTGCGTGCGCCTCCGCAGATATAATTGGATGTAGGGGATGAGGTTAATATCGATCGTGTAAAAGTATGGTTATGGCAAAAACACAATGATAGTGAATACATCTGGTTGATGCCAATGATATGATCCATTACCCTCCATGTGTCTACGTCTAAAGTATTTTATCAGAGCCAGTAAAAACACTTAAGGCTATATTCTATCATTCCACACACCTTGACAGGATATAGAGAAGCAATTCTCTATACTACTGTATTTCAACGTCCCTCTGCTCTCCAGTCTATAGCAACATGGTAGTCGTTATTTATGAGTGTCCATCTTCTTGAAACACATGCACGTTACTGAATAACCTGAGAGCATGGAGTCTACCCCGTAGCTCCGTGGAGAAGTAACCCCAAACCGAGCTAATCTGGGAGTGTGTGAAGTGATTGTTCTGGTTTGTGCCTCTGCCTCCTCCATTAGGGAGGGTGTGTGTTTGCACGCGTACAACTGCGTGTGTTATGCACTCGTGTGTGTGTGTACACATTTCTGCGCCCACGCGAGTGTTTGTGCTGGGTTGTGTGTGCTCGCTTCTGTCTGTGTGTGTGTGTGTGTGTGATGGCGTGGGGCCCAAGGACGATCCTCCTTCTCTGACTGCGGCCATTGATCAATTAGCGGCAGCAGGACTGAAGCCTGGGCCTGATTTATAAAGATTTATCCCGCGTCATTATGTAAGGAGAAAAGGGGAAATAGCTGCTAGATGGTAATAGAGTTAAAGGGCAGACGGGCGTACGTCTCCACACCAGGCAAGGGCAGCCGGGTCTACCATTAGTTAACTTTACTTTAGTATCATATCACATGTAGGCTGGTGATGTCCTACAATACAGAGGGAGTAGGGAGTAATTGGCGGTCTATTCATACAAATACAGACAGATTTCTCAGGTACACTGATTAAAAACAGGATGGTGAACGCGAGGTACAATATTGAGCACTGTGCTGGAGACACACACACACACACACACACACACACACACACACACACACACACACACACACACACACACACACACACACACACACACACAGAGACACACACACACACACACACACACACACACACACACACACACACACACACACACACACACACACACACACACACACACACACACACACACACACAGTCTGCTAGGGCGATACACCACAGAGATTCCAAAGTAAGAGGTGGCTATTGTCATTTCTATGTATGCCAGGTTTCACTGTGTGTAAGGATTTGAGCATTTAAAGAAAAAATTAAACATATTGAAAAATAGATATACATTTTTTTATTTGTTAACAATATATTCCAAATCCCTTCCTCTCGCATTTCCTCAAAATCGAAACAAGGAAATGAAAACACGTTAATAATCCTCTATTAAGGCTTTCCATTACTTCACCCTGTAGAGGCGAACCCGGATGCTTAGGAAGCGATTCCATTTGATTAGCATTAGGGCCAATTAAAACATATATAATACAATTTAAACAAATGGCCGACTGGGGATGTTTTGGTTGCGTTTGCAGATGAAGCAGAACATGTTGTGATTTGGAGCTCAGTTCTCCAATTATGTGAGTAAACAGTGGTGTAATTGTCCTCTGTCTCAGCGTGGATGTCATTTACTTAGCTGGGACTCTACCACAGAGACACTGTTACAGTCTGAACACATAGAGAGAAACAGCAAACAGAAGATACGCTACAGTGAGCTCCAAAGGTATTGAAATGATACAATGACTATGAGGTTAAATTGCAGGCTGTCAGCTTAAAAAAACAACAACATCCATATCGGGTGAACCATTTAGAAATTACAGCAATTTCCGTACACAGTCGAACATATTGGGACAAATTCACTTATGTGCATTGAAGTAGTCAAAAGTTAAGTATCTGGTCCCCTATTCCTAGCACGCAATGACTACATCAAGCCCGTGACTCTACAAATATGCTGGATGCATTTGCTGTTTGTTTTGGTTGTGTTTCAGATTATTTTGTGCCCAATAGAAATAAATGGTAAATAATGTATTGTGTTATTTTGGAGTCACTTTTATTGTAAATAACAATAGAATATGTTTCTAAACACTTCTTCATTAATGTGGATGCTACCGTGATTACAGGTGATCCTGAATGAATCGTGAACAATGGTGAATGACAAAGTTACAGACGCACAAATATCATGCCCCCCAAAATGCAAACCTCCCCTGTTATTGTAATGGTGAGAGGGTAGCATGTCTTGGGGGTATGATATAAAATGCTAACCTCCCCTGTTATTGTAATGGTGAGAGGGTAGCATGTCTTGGGGGTATGATATAAAATGCTAACCTCCCCTGTTATTGTAATGGTGAGAGGTTAGCATGTCTTGGGGGTATGATATAAAATGCTAACCTCCCCTGTTATTGTAATGGTGAGAGGTTAGCATGTTTTGGGGGTATGCTATTTGTTTAGAAACACATTCTATTCTAATTCAGAATAAACGTGACTCCAAAATCTCTTCACCCGATATGGATGAAAATACCCTGAAATTAAAGCTGACAGTCTGCACTTTAACCTCACAGTTGTATCATTTCTCATCCAAAGTGCTGGAGTACAGAGCCAAAACGGGCCTTATTAGTCTGATAATAAAACAGATGAAATGAATAAACAAGTGCTGGAAATGGAAGGATATAAAATGTATCTATGTATTAGGAGTCACGCCAACACCATGAGTGTGCTGTGGTAATGGTCCCCACGTATGGGCTAGAGGAGTAAATTACCCAGAAGTCGCACGCACGCACGCACGCACGCACACACAACACACAACACACAACACACAACACACAACACACACACACACACACACACACACACACACACACACACACACACACACACACACACACACACACACACACACACACACACACACACACACACACACACACACACACACACACAGGGCCTAATAAAGCTAGTAAATGAGAGTTGGACATCTTGTCTTCCCAGTCCAGGCACCATAAATTAAAGGCAATCTAAACCATAGAGTCTATATAATAGAAAGTCTGATATAATGAAAAACTGATTCCCTCTTAATAGGATTTGTGTGAAGTCTCAGCGGAACGTTTATCTTTTATTCTTCCCTTTATTTCTGGATTCGGAACATACGCTTCAGAGATCTGGTAGTGATATGTGTGGTTGGTTTACTATAGAATCTGTGTGTAGGACAGTGGCTCCAGAGTTTGGTTCGGTGGCTGGTTGCATTAAAACTTGTGTGATTTCCCCCTTCACTTTACTGTTCAAATTGACTGGGAAAGCAGAATGAAAATGGTCCAATTTGGGCAATCCATAGATATACAGCCAACACAATGTCCCTGGAATGATCTTCTGTTGGAGCCAGACGTTTTCCCTGATTTCATCTCTGTGATGTGCCTGTCTGTCCAACGTGAGTGCTCAGCACCTAATTGATGCGATGCTAATATGCTGTCATGCATTGTATTTAGTGGTCATCGAGTATGTGTGTGTGTGTGAGTGACTACTCCGCGATGCTAATACGCTGTCATTTATTTCCTGCTAGGCTGCCACATCGGGGTTGATAAAAGCCACTTGGTCTCTCCTCCCCTCCTTTCCTCCCCTCTCTTCTCCCTCTCCACTCGATGACGCTCCGACAACAAGGTTAACAGTCCAACACTAAGGTTAATATTGCCTTCAACATGTTAATGAAGCAGCTAAATCACGGCAGAGCTCCCAGGGCAGACACACACACACACACACTCCTGGGGAACAATTATCATACCTGGTGGAGTGTTTTGTGTTTTTACACTAGCTAACATCCTTTATGGGCCCTACAGGTCATCCCTGGTCTAAATGCACTGTAATACCGCGGTAATACCCCTCTCTGGAGTAGCACAATTATTGATTTACGCATAATTATCCCCAGGCTTCTTGAGGAGAGAAAGATGCACGGCAGGGTTTACATCAATGTGCCGTGTGTGTGTGTGTGCGTTAGTTTGTGTGTGTGTGTTCGTGTGTGTAAGGGCTGGCTAAGCGTGTAGAGCAAGTCTTTATGGATGTAGGGTACATAAAACATTACCATCAGTGACTGATTAGCTGTTCACATTCCAACCTGATCAATACTATGAGGTAAGACTGGCTGGCGGAGTGCTGTAGGCTTTACACACATACGCATAGTACACATACATACGCATAGTACACATACATACGCATAGTGCACATACATACGCATAGTACACACACATACGCATAGTACACACACATACGCATAGTACACATACATACGCATAGTACACATATATACGCATAGTACACATACATACGCATAGTACACACACATACGCATAGTACACATACATACGTATAGTACACATACATACGCATAGTACACACACATACGCATAGTACATATACATACGCATAGTACACATACATACGCATAGTACACACACATACGCATAGTACACATACATACGCATAGTACACACACATACGCATAGTACACACACATACGTATAGTACACATACATACGCATAGTACACATACATACGCATAGTACACATACATACACATAGTACACATACATACGCATAGTACACACACATACGCATAGTACACACACATACGCATAGTACACACACATACGCATAGTACACATACATACGCATAGTACACATACATACGCATAGTACACATACATACGCATAGTACACATACATACGCATAGTACACACACACACACACACACACACTTTGGGGGTTCCAACTCCTCACATCCACACGCACACACACGCGCACACACACACACACACACACACACACACACACACACACACACACACACCCACACCCACACCCACACCCACACAGGCATCTTTCTTCCTCCTTAATTTACTGCATAAAATACAGGCTTTTTTTCTACGAATCACATTTACTTAAGGAACATTTCATCTGGTGAAAGTTCTTTAATAAACAGGGATATTTTTGGTTGTTGTTACTTTCTATCTCAATTATGTACCAAAAGTGCTTGATGTGAGGGAGCCACAGAAAGATGGGGAGTGGGAGCAAAGAAGAGACGAAGCGAAAGAGCGAGGGGGGAGAAAAACGAGGGATGCTCACTCCTCTCGTCCTCCATCTGCCTGCCTATCACAGAGTGCTTTGGGAGATGCCTAAATCATTTTCTTTTCCATAACCATTTAGGCCGCTATTTCAGGCTCAGCTATTTACTGTTTATACACACACACACACACACACACACACACACACACACACACACACACACACACACACACACACACACACACACACACACACACACACACACACACACACACACACACACACACACACACACACACACACACACACACACACACACAAACCCCCATCCCCATTCAATCTCAGACCAACTGCGTTCATTTCCTGTGCGCATGTGTATTTAGAGAATCTAATATAATTTGAGTGAGATAAAAGCGTCTAAGCAGATGCCGTTTCCTCCCACCGAACAGATGGTTATTCTGTCTAATGGTGCGTCGGGGTAATAGTGATGTGGATTGTGTGTCTAAACAGTCGTAAAAGCCTGGGTAAAGGATGGATAAATGGCTATCATCAACATTAAGGTCTGGCACAAGACAAGCACAACACGGAAAATGGCACACACAGTCTTGGATGCTCCTAACCAACAGGTTGGGTTGGTTTGTCTGTGTGTGTGTTATAGTTTGTGTGTGTGTGTGTGTGTGTATGCTTGCGGAAAACCACTATCCACTATTCAGGCCAAGTTTAGATCAGGCGATTAATGCTGAACTATTTAACTACAATTAAAGCTGTTGAACAATAAACAGAAATATGTTAATTCCATAACTGACTTAGTAATATGATGTGACTATACAGTGACTATACAAAAGCACGCAATAATGGTAGCAAAAAATGCCACAGAATATAGAATTCTAGATTTAAAAACATGGGAATCATTAAAAAGAAGTCGAGGTTAACGTTTTTCAAGACCACAGAGAATTCAAAACGTTGGAATATACCGTCCAAAAGCCAACAACTTGATATTTCTTAATAGATTGAAACATACCGTATCTCAGCACGTGAGAGAAACACATCCTGTATTCACACATTTCAGATGTTTGAGAGGTAAACAAAACAGACACAAAAACAAACAAACGCAAAACAAACATCAAATGGTGAACATGTGTGAGCATATGGATGAATGTGTGTGCGGGTCGCGTGTCAGCCCAGCCATATTGGGCTGACCATATGTTAGCGCTGCGCGGCGGCACCACAGAGTGATTCACACCCATCCAACACTGCACTGTGTGTGTGTGTGTGTGTGTGTGTCCATCACACAGAGCTGATCAATTAGAGCTTGTCCCAGTGATTTGTGTCTCAGTTATTAAAGGCAGCTAATTCATCCTACTTCCATATTGGTTATAAATCTATAGGAGAGGCCAGCGTGTGTGTGTGACAGAGTGTGTGTTTGTGACAGAGTGTGTGTGTGTCTGTGTGTGTGTGTGTGACAGAGTGTGTGTGTGACAGAGTGTGTGTGTGACAGAGTGTGTGTGTGTGTGTGTGTGTGTGTGTGTGTGTGTGTGTGTGTGTGTGTGTGTGTGTGTGTGTGTGTGTGTGTGTGTGTGTGTGTGTGTGTGTGTGTGTGTGTGTGTGTGTGTGTGTGTGTGTGTGTAATTCATGGCCAGCAGGGAGTGTGCGCTACGCCATATTCTTCTCCTTGTAATTAACAGTAAATTGTTTTTACTGCCGTGCACAATGAATTTCCCCCCCTGCTTACACCACTGTCGCTGACTGACTGACTGGGTGTGTGCGTGTGCGTGTGTGTTTGTGCGTGCGTGCGTGTGTGTGTCTGACTGACAAGATTGGTTGGAGTTGTTAAGAGAGAGATGAATATGAAAACCTGACAACAGAGGAAAAATCTCTCCCCCTCTTTTTTTTGCCTCCTAGCTCCCTAACTCTCCCTCAACCTCTCTTTGCTCTTTCACTCTCTCCACCTTCCTTTCTTATTCTCTTTTTTTCTCTCCCTCCCTCGCTCTCATCTAGAGGTAGGTAGCTCCCTGACAGACGTGTTCCATTATAGTCTCTTCATGAATATGTATATGTAAATGACCTTCTATTCTACCTCTAGAACTGGGACAATAAGTACATATGGACGAGGTTCAACCAGCAACACTCATGTTCAACAGCTTCGCATATAGAGACACTGTATGGGAGTAGTTGCAGTATTACTGGAGCATACTGGAGTATACTAGAGTATTTCTGAGTAGCGTGGTATAAATAAATTAGTATAGTGTTACATTGATGTCAGAGTTACCGTTGAGCAGTGTTCAAATCTGAGTATGTGTATCAGTGTGTGTGTGTATCACCTGTAGGTAGTGTGTGTCCAGAGGCAGACCGGCTGATCACAAAGCCCAGTGTGGTACACAGAGTCACAGTAAAGTTGTATCTGCTGTAAGCTCCCAGCTCCTCTGCTACCTACATCCACTCTGATGGACTGGCTACATACTAAGACGAAAGACACTCAGAAACACAACACTCAGAGGGTAACAGTGAAGATATAGGAGGAGTAGGACTGTGTGGCTCAGTTGGTAGAGAATAGGGGTTTAGGGTTCGATTCCTGCTGGGGACAGCCATGCGAAAATGGATACGTGGTTTTGGATAATAAAATGTCTGCTAAATGGCATTTATGTAACCATGCTTTAAACTTGTTAGCTCCCCTGGCAAATGCCTAGGCTTTAGCTCCACGGGCTAACACAATCGTGTAGCACCTGCACACACCGAGAGAACAAGGCGATATGTAACGAGGGGGACGGTAGGAGAGACGTTAAAGGGTACAGAGAGTCAGCCGAGGGGTCAACCTCCCTAGGGGGACAGCTGACTAGACATATTTATATTAAAACACCATATTAGTGATAGCAATCCTTCTGAAAACAAGCCGACGCCTACACACACTTATCACCCTAATGAATAGCTGGATAAAGAAAAGCTCATTACGAGCAGGGACTGTTGAGGAGCAGCAACGCTCGTTAGACAGCCAGAGGGTGTCAGAGGTGATACGCTGACACAGGGCAAAGCATGATGGGATTAGCGGTGTAGGTGGTGTGACATCCAAACCTGTAGACACTCTCTGCCTGGGAAGGGATAGATATGCTTGAGCTGATAAGCACACACATATCTGTGCAATGATATGTCTGTTTTTTACTGAGGTGTAAAAGTATTGGTGTTTGGAAAGGACCAGCTATTTTTCCAAGAAGATGTAGGGACAAGGAATTTCTGTCAATCTATGAAATAAGGGTACCTATGTAATGACAGACTGGGCTTAGATGCACCCATGTGTGTGTGTGTGTGTGTGTGTGTGTGTGTGTGTGTGTGTGTGTGTGTGTGTGTGTGTGTGTGTGTGTGTGTGTGTGTGTGTGTGTGTGTGTGTGTGTGTGTGTGTGTGTGTGTGTGTGTGCGCATACGTGTGTGTGTTACCTGTGTCATAACAGGTCGTGCGTAGGGGCTCTGCTCTGGGACCAGTTTGACCCTGTATTCATTGACCTCTCCTCTGGCTTCCCGACCCCGTGCTGACCTCCATGCATCCTTTAGGGACAAGGACGACACAGCCGACACCTCTGGAGGAGCCACGAACACTGGAGCTGTGGAGCACACACACACGCACACACACACACGCACACACACACGCACGCACGCACGCACGCACGCACACACACAGACACGCATTAACACACACAGACACGCATTAACACACACAGACACGCATTAACACACACAAGCGCGCACGCACGCACGCACACACACACACACACACACACACACACACACACACACACACACACAGATACATGACTTCCGATCACAACATTTTTCCTCTTTTACTATAAGAGACAATGTTGTACTGAATAAGCCCTATTTCCATAAATAGTCGCTAAATTGGTGACTGCGTCAGTGAAACAGCTGTAAAGGGTTTTAATGAACACGCTGGCTGACAGGTAAAACTTGTAAGTAAAGTAAAACCGGGTGGATGTTGTCAAATAGCAATACAGCCAGGAGGAAAACACAAAAGTGTTTTTCACACCATGTCAACCTGACACAGCTACGTTGACAGAAACTCACAGAGAGAGAGGGGGGATAGAGGTAGAGAGAGAGAGAGAGAGAGTTGGAGAGAGAGAAAGAGAGAGAGACAGAGAGAGAGACAGAGAGACAGAGAGTATCTCCCTGAAGACTCAGTTTTAAGTATGTGAAAGACAGAGAGAACGAGAGAGAGAGAGAGAGAGAGAGAGAAGGAGAGAAAGAGAGAAAGAGAGAGAGAGAAAGAGACAGAGATTCTCCCTTTTCAATTTCAGTGAGAAGGAAAGAGAAAGAGAGCTTTTAAAGTTACTCCAAACACAAGCTGCAAAATACCATCCTAAGCATGTTTGATGCAAATGAAGAGCGGTGTCTGTTTTTGTGTTTGCGATGGAGCTGTCAACAGTGCTCAGGAGTACTGGCTTAATAAGCCTCAGTCAGAACTCACACAGTCCTCTGAATGAAGGCACAGTACAGTATAGTAAAGTATAGCAGGGGTAAAAAGTCAATCCCCCTATGTTTTTATGAATATCGCTAAAAAACAACAGAATAAATAAATGGTGTTATTATATGCCTACAGTAGAAAAGAAGAGAACGTCATCTTTCTGATTACAGTTGAAGTCGGAAATGTACATACACTTAGGTTGGAGTCATTGAAACTTGTTTTTCAACCAATCCACAAATTTCTTGTTAACAAACTATAGTTTTGGCAAGTCGGTTAGGACATTTACTTTGTGCATGAAACAAAAAAACACACGTAATTTTTCCAGCAACAGATTATTTCACTTAATTCACTGTATCACAATTCCAGTGGGTCAGAAGTTTACATACACTAAGTTGACTGTGCCTTTAAACAGCTTGGAAAATTCCTGAAAACGATGTCATGGCTTTAGAAGCTTCTGATAGGCTAATTGACATCATTTGAGTCAATTGGAGGTGTACCTGTGGATGTATTTCAAGACCTACCTTCAAACTCAGTGCTTCTTTGCTTGACATCATGGGAAAATCAAAAGAAATCAGCCAAGACCACGCAGCCGTCATACCGCTCAGGAAGGAGACGCCTTCTGTCTCCTAGAGATGAACGTATTTTGGTGCGAAAAGTGCAAATCAATCCCAGAACAACAGCAAAGGACCTTGTGAAGATGCTGGAGGAAACAGGTACAAAAGTATCTATATCCACAGTAAAACAAGTCTTATATCGACGTTACCTGAGAGGCCGCTAAGCAAGGAAGAAGCCACTGCTCCAAAACCGCCATAAAAAAGCCAGACTACGGTTTGCAACTGCACATGGGGAAAAAGATTGTACCTTTTGGAGAAATATCCTCTGGTCTGATGAAACAAAAATAGAACTGTTTGGCCATAATGACCATCGTTATGTTTGGAGGAAAAAGGGGGAGGATTGCAAGCCGAGGAACACCTTCCCAACCGTGAAGCATGTGGGTGGCAGCATCATGTTGTGGGGGTGCTTTACTGCAGGAGGGACTGGTGCACTTCACAACATAGATGGCATCATGAGGTAGGAAAATGATGTGGATATATTGAAGCAACATCTCAAGACATCAGTCAGGAAGTTAAAGCTTGGTTGCAAATGGGTCTTCCAAATGGACAATGACCCCAAGCATACTTCCAAAGTTGTGGCAAAATGGCTTAAGGACAACAAAGTCAAGGTATTGGAGTGGCCATCACAAAGCCCTGACATCAACCCTACAGACAATTTGTGGGAAGAACTGAAAAAGCATGTGCAAGCAAGGAGGCCTACAAACCTGACTCAGTTAAAACAGCTCTGTCAGTAGAAATGGGCCAAAATTCACCCAACTTATTGTGGGAAGCTTGTGGAAGGCTACCCGAAACAACCCAAGTTAAACAATTTATAGGCAATGCTACCAAATACTAATTGAGTGTATCTAAACTTCTGACCCACTGGGACTGTGATGAAAGAAATAAAAGCTGAAATAAATCATTTTCTCTCCTATTATTCTGACATTTCACATTCTTAAAATAAAGTGGTGATCCTAACTGACCTAAGACAGGGAATTTCTACTCTGATTAAATGTCAGGAAATGTGAAAAACGGAGTTTAAATGTATTTGGCTCAGGTGTATGTAAACTTCCGACTTCAACTGTATGTCAACTTTATTTCTCAACTCCTAATATTGAGCAAATTACACAAATTGGAGCTAATTGTGACTTGTTTCAGGAAACTAGGCGTATGTCGCGTGTCTACTTCACAAGAGAGCCTAAACATTTTTTTAAATCAAAATGCGTTTTTTTGGCAGTTATGCCTTCTGGAACATGTGAACTGTCATGTGCCTAAATAACAAACTTGTTTGCCATCTGTAAATATGAATACAATTGTTAAATTACGAGCCTAGTTGGTTTAGCCACAGAAAAAGTGAGCAAACTTCCCGCTAGCCATGATTGGCTGAGATAATGAGTACATGCCAAAAGATTGGTCTGCCAAGTGGCACGCTTCTGTCTATAATATGAGCTGGTCAGTATGTGTAGGTACTCATTTCTAACAGAGCTTTTTTGAAAGACATCACGTGGTAGAACTGCATAAGTGTAGCGCTCCACTTTCTGGAGGACCGAGTTTTGAAATCAGTGGAATTAGAGTATGATAACTAAGGAGACGGAGAAAATTCTGCCGTTTGATTGCAAATATGCAGACAGAGTCCAAAACAGAACAGAAGGCTGTTGTATAAAACACCTGTCTCTCTGAAATCAAATCAAACTTCATTTGTCACATGCGCCGAATACAACAAGTGTAGACCTTACAGTGAAATGCTTACTTACAGCAGTGCAGCAGTGCAGTTCAAGAAGAGTTAAGAAAATATTTACCAAATGAACTAAAGTAAAAAGTAATAAAAGTAAAAAAAAAAAAAAAAGTAACACAATAAAATAACAATAACAAGGCTATATACAGGGGATACCGGTACCGAGTCAATGTGCAGGGGTACAGGTAAGTTGAGGTCATTTGTACATGTAGGTAGGGGTGAAGTGGCTATGCATAGATAATAAACAGCAAGTAGCAGAAGTGTACAAAACAAATGGAGGGGGGTGTCAATGTAAATTGTCCGGTGGCCATTTTATTAATTGATCAGCAGTCTTATGGCATGAGGGTAGAAGCTGTTAAGGAGCCTTTTGGTCCTAGATTGGCGCTCCGGTACCGCTTGCCGTGCGGTAGCAGAGAAAACAGTCTATGACTTTTATTTGGCTTTCTTCTGACACCGCCTAGTATATCGGTCCTGGGTGGCAGGAAGCTTGGCCCTCTGTCGCGCCTTACAGTCAGATGCCGAGAAGTTGCCATACCAGGCGGTGATGCAGCCAGTCAAGATGCTCTCAATGGTGCAGCTGTATAACTTTTTGAGGATCTGAGGGCCCATGCCAAATCTTTTCAGCCTCCTGAGGGGCAAGAGGAATTGTCGTGCCTTCTTCATGACTGTGTTGGTGTGTGTGGACCATGATAGATCCTTAGTGATGTAGACACCGAGCAACTTGAAGCTCTCGACCAGCCCTGTCTTACTGAATGGGGGTGTGCTCGGCTCTCCGTTTCCTGTAGTTCTCCTAGAAATGTCAAAATGCAGAATTTTGGCACTTTAGCCAACATTTATTCATAATAAACATCAGCTTTTAGAATTGTGCATGTAGTCTATATTAAAGGGCACTTTATTTAATATAACAGGCTTATAAAATTCAATAATAAGGATTGGTGAACAATTTCTAATTAAAATATCAAAGGGACGCAAAAGGGACTCATTTTGTGGAGTCAGTTACCCTTCTAGCTAGTAGGCTCGTACACTTCCTTTTCTAATTATAATGTGGGGATGTCAAAACAATGGAAAACTATCTACCAAATCTCTTCATTTTAAATGGTTGATTACTTCTCCTTGCCGTTATCATTCATCTGATGATACGATGTGTTGTACAAGACATTTCTTTTGGGCTAACATATGATGCGGGTCCTTAGGTCACCGGTTTTCCTGGGAAGCGGTTCCGGGGCAAGAAAAGGTTGAAGACTCCAGCAGTATAGTACAGTACAGACCACCCTCACTCCGCTTACCTCTCCTGTTATCGCACACATATCTTCCCCATCTCTCTTATCTCTCCTTCCTCTCTCTAGTATCTATTTTTTCATCATATATCTCTGAGGCCACCTACTGTAGCATAGCTGTTAGGTGTGTAATGCACACACACACACGCACACGCACACGCACACGCACACGCACACACACACACACACACACACACACACACACACACACACACACACACACACACAGTATGTAATGTGATTCATTGCATTTACACCAGCAGACAGAGGGCTGTGAGTATTGTTTGGGGGCACAGTCTAGTTCTAATGAGCCATATCATCTCTTCTGAATTATTATGCTTTATTTGGAAGCCCTTCCTTCCTTCTCTCTTCCTCTCCTCCCTCTCTCCTCTCTTCCTCTCCTCCCCTTCTCTCCTCTCTTCCTCTCCTCCCCTTCTCTCCTCTCTTCCTCTCCTCCCCTTCTCTCCTCTCTTCCTCTCCTCCCTCTCTCCCACAACCATTATTCCTCCTGTAAGCCACAGAACTAACTACACAACCAGAGGCCTCAAGAAACTGAGGAGCTCTCGCTCTCCTTATCTCTAATTGAGTGTGGTGTGTGTATTTGTGTCCGCACGAGCATGTGTGTGTGTGTGTGTGTGTGTGTGTGTGTGTGTGTGTGTGTGTGTGTGTGTGTGTGTGTGTGTGTGTGTGTGTGTGTGTGTGTGTGTGTGTGTGTGTGTGTGTGTGTGTGTGTGTGTGTGTGTGTGTAACTGACCTCCCTACTGTGTCCGAGCTGTAGTCCAACCTGACATTACATTGCCGGCCATGTTGACGGTCAGAACTAGCAGTTGATAGGTATAGAAGGCCTGCAGGACCGTTATCATGGCGCTGCTCTGGGGAGGGGGAAGAGCGTCCTCTTTGGCTGAGCCAGACAGGAGCCGCCAGTCCAAGCAACCAGTGCTCACAAACACCCTCCGTTCAGGGGCAGGGCTTGTGGTGTTCTCCAATTTCATTGGCCCTCGTATGAAGAGCTCATCATACCTTACGATTACACATATGGAGGAACTAATTGTCAACCTATTCAAAAGTATGTTATTCAGCTCTATCGACTGCCTCTCAAATAATGTCAAAACCTCACAGCTCTTGCGGCCGATACAAAAACATTGCCAAGGAACACAGCACAGTGCATTCTCTTACCCCATTCCAATACTGTATCGCAGAGACACTAAGTACAGTACGTCTCTTCAATTCATTTCCATCCACATGAGAATCCAACCTCAACACCACGTCCACGTGGCTCATTCGCGTCACCGAGGCAGTGAATTAACACAGAGGGTTGAGGCGAGGACAGGCAGCCGTCACAACACAACAGGAACACGAATACCTCCATTCTCTCTCTCTCTATTCTCTCTCTCTCTCTCTATTCTCTCTGTAACATCCCCCCCCCCCCCATGCTCACTATGACACTGCCACTTCAAAGAGTACACAGAGTTCCCCGATGGTGGGGTTTGTCTTGCTCCGACACAGCCAGTTGGACATGGTTATGGTTACAGTAATAGGCATGGCTGCCTTTGGAAGAACGACTAGAGGCAGAATGTGAGAAATGATTTGAATGGTGATGTCTGGTAGAAGTACGTGTTTCTGGTAGAAGTACGTGTTTCAATGTGCCTCAGGGAGAGATGTAATTGAATGCAGTAAATTAAGCCATGACTGAGAAAAAGAACTGTGCGGTGCTTACATAAGGCTTAATACTCTACTAGAGCAATTCGACAAAGCCCGGGATTTAGTGGCACACTGTAGGGACAATCGCTGGGGACGTTAAGGTGAGTAGAAGACCTGTCCTTATGGACAAGCGCAGGTAGTACCTCCTTTCCAAAACCTTTGTTTTCTGTTTCATTCCTACTGAATGCAGCCTTGTTCTCTATAACGCAGATCTAAAACTCACACGCTGAAACAAACGTTTCAGATCATACCATTGGGCCAGCCGCCCGGGGGTCCCAGGCTGAATGTAGTTGGTGTGGTCCTGTGGGGCGTTCGATTCTCTCTTTGTCTTTATGTCTCCATTACGGTGAGCACAAATCTACAGTAAAACAGAGAGAGGGGTTTGATTAGAATGCATGTGTCCGTACCTCTCTAGTGGTCCTGATGTATTCTGTGTTCTTGTCCAGTTCAGGTTGGCCAACCACGGCCAGGGTCTGGTACGGCGGCCTGGGTCTGGTAACTGGCCCGTACACTGATCGTTAAAGCCGTTACCAACCGGTAAGAATACTCCATGTACTGAGACAACCCACTGTCCACATAGGTTACAGGGCCTAGAAGAGAGGGAGGAGAGGGTTGAGCGTGTGTACTACCTGTACGTACTGAATGGGTAGAGGCTCTGTGAGGTGTGTATCTCCAGTCCGTCTCGGAGGAGTGTGTGGATTGGGGCCGTCAGGGAGGCTCCAGGTCAGACTGACGGAGGTAATAATAATAATTTATTACATTTATAAAGCACTTTCATCATTCAGAATAATCTCAAAGTGCATAAAATAGCAAATCAAAAGCAAATAGAAAAAAACGGCTACAACAAGACAGGGGAACTGACACAAGGAACACAACTGACGCTACAAGGACAACAAGACTATAACACAGCTATTACTAACAGAAGGCCTTCCTAAAGAGAAGGGTTTTAAGGCCCATTTTAAAGGAGCCCAGAGTCTGTGGTGCCTTCAGGTGGTCCGGGAGTGCATTCCAGAGGCTGGGTGCGGTCAAGCTGAAAGCCCAATCTCCCAAGGAGCGGAGCTGGGGGCACGGAAGAGCAGGCTGTGGCTTGACCTGAGAGGTGTGGGTGGGGTTATAGGGTGAGAGCAGTTCTTTGAGATTAGGAGGGGCATTGCCATGACTACCCTGGAAAGTCAGCAGGAGGGTTTTGAATTCAATCCGGAGTAAGATGAGTAGCCAGTGCAGAGATAACAAGATGGGGGTGATGTGATGGTGTTTCCGCACTCTCATCAGGATCCTGGTAGTGTTGTTCTGGATGTATTGGAGCTTATGGAGACGCCTGCCAGGGATCCCGGTGAAGAGTGCATTGCAGTAGTCCAGCCTTGAGGAGATAAAGGCATGGACGAGCTTCTCTGCGTCAGAATGAGTAAGGTCACATGGAGTTGGACAAAGGTCTTGTGGTGGTAGAAGGATGCTTTTACACAGCGGTTTGATTTGATGTGTCAAAGGTCAGGGAGAAATCAAGCTTCACAACCATGCAGGGAGAGGAGGAGAAAGAGAGAGAGGAAGAGAGGTATTTGGGAAATGGAGGGAGAAAAGAAAGAGTGGAAAATGAAACAATATGAACTGCTGTATTTGTCTTATGAGACACAACAGAAACACTAAAGGCCAAATAACAGGCTAGCAGCAGATGTGTGTGTGCTGTGCGTGTGTGTGTGCGTGCGTGCAGGGGGTTATTTACCATTTGATCTATGCGGAGCGTCTTAGCGTACTGAGGAGGCCCCAGAAGATAAGTGTCCCTCTATGAGTCTAACTCAACATGTGTCTGTGTGTGCGATCTATGTAGAGTTAGTGTCCCTCTGTGTGTCTAACTCTAAACAGCCCCTAAGCAGGGAAGGCTCAGGAGGAGGGAATTACCCCCCCCCCCCCCCCATTCACACACACAACCCATAGGCAATGAAACAGAGTACACACAGAGAAACACACACACACACACACACACACACACACACACACACACACACACACACACACACACACACACACACACACACACACACACACTTGAATACCAAGGTGGCTTAGCAGTTCAGACGTATTTTTCCGTGTTGTCGTGTCGTGTCCTGTATATATATATATTTACACCTTTTCTTCACATATCTTTTATTTATTTTATTATCCAAGAACTCAACTACAAAAGCTTTCCTGCAAAAGCTTTCCTGCAACCCGCTTCACCAATTACAATAAGTACTATTTACCTCAATCTGAAAATCCATCGTGGAAGATAGCCAGGGGCTAATTCAGAAGCTAGCCTGAAAGCTAATCCAGAAGCTACTCCGATAGCTAGCCAGAAGCTAATCTGTAGCTGCCCCGAAATTAGCCGGTTTGCTGGCTAGCGTTGGTGTTTCAGCTGCCCACGTTTTGCGGTCATCAGCTATTCCTCTAGCTCGATAATCTACCGGCACTTTTGTGCAACGCGACTCGGACCGGAGCATTCCGGGACTTTTTTTCTCTCAGTTTCCCCGGATTCCAACCGCAGCCTCTGGACACTTGCACCTTGATTTCGCAGCTAGCTAGCTGCATACCGTGTGACTATTGGCTTACGTCGACCCCGGAGCTAACTCAAATCATGCTGGAGCTAGCCAGCTGAGGAGTTCCATCACCATCCGGACCCGCTTCTTTGTTGCTGCTGCAGATACGGAACCCCACCGGGCCTTCACGACTGACTGCCGACGTTATTTGCCCGAGGGATTTATCCAACCGGCACCTCCGTCCCGGCGTTACCTGAACGCTCATCTGAGGCCCGCTAATCGTTAGCTGTCTTATCGGCTGCTATCTGAACAAAACCCCACTACACGGAACCTACCGACGGAAACGCACGAGGTATCTACAAACAGACCTCCATCCTATGCTGCTACCGATAGCCATATACCCGGCCAGCTGTCTGGATCGCCACGACCCCAACCAACCTCTACTCACTGGACCCTTATTTATCACTCGATTAAGCTTGCCTCTCCTTAATGTAAATATGCCTTGTCCAATGCTGTTCTGGTTAGTGTTTATTGGCTTATTTCACTGTAGAGATTCTAGCCCTGCTCTCTATACCATATCCAACCCTGCAGTTCCACCACCCACATATGCGATGACATCACCTGGTTTCAATGATGTTTCTAGAGACAAGATCTCTCTCATCATCACTCAATACCTAGGTTTACCTCCACTGTATTCACATCCTACCATACCTTTGTCTGTACATTATTCCTTTAAACTATTTTATCGCCCCCAGAAACTTCCTTTTACTCTCTGCTCTGGTAGCTCTAGGCGACCAATTCTCATAGCTTTTAGCCGTACCATTATCCTACTTCTCCTCTGTTCCTCTGGTGATGTAGAGGTGAATCCAGGCCCTGCAGTACCTGGCTCCACTCCTATTCCCCAGGCGCTCTCTTTTGATGACTTCTGTAACCGTAATAGCCTTGGCTTCATGCATGTTAACATTAGGAGCCTCCTCCCTAAGTTTGTTTTGTTCACTGCTTTAGCACACTCTACCAACCCGGATGTTTTAGCCGTGTCTGAATCCTGGCTTAGAAAGACCACCAAAAATTCAGACATTTTTGTCCCCAATTACAATATTTTCAGACAAGATAGAACGGCCAAAGGGGGCGGTGTTGCAATCTACTGCAAAGACTGCCTGCAGAGTTCTGTTATACTATCCAGGTCTGTTCCCAAACAATTTGAACTTCTACTTTTAAAAATCCACCTCTCTAAAAACAAGTCTCTCACCGTTGCCGCCTGCTATAGACCACCCTCTGCCCCCAGCTGTGCTCTGGACACTATATGTGAACTGATTGCCCCCCATCTATCTTCAGAGCTCGTGCTGCTAGGCGACCTAAATTTGAACATGCTCAACACCCCAGCCACCCTACAATCTAAGCTTGATGCCCTCAATCTCACACAAATTATTAATGAACCTACCAGGTACCACCCCAATTCCGTAAACACGGGTACCCTCATAGATATCATCCTAACAAACTTGCCCTCCAAATACACCTCTGCTGTTTTTAACCAAGATCTCAGCGATCACTGCCTCATTGCCTGCATCCGTAATGGGTCAGCGGTCAAACGACCTCCACTCATCACTGTCAAACGCTCCCTGAAACACTTCAGCGAGCAGGCCTTCCTAATTGACCTGGCCGGGGTATCCTGGAAGGATATTGATCTCATCCCGTCAGTAGAGGATGCCTGGTCATTTTTTTAAAATGCCTTCCTCACCATCTTGAATAAGCATGCCCCATTCAAGAAATTTAGAACCAGGAACAGATATAGCCCTTGGTTCTCTCCTGACCTGACTGCCCTTAACCAACAGAAAAACATCCTATGGCGTTCTGCATTAGCATCGAACAGCCCCCGTGATATGCAACTTTTCAGGGAAGCCAGAAACCAATATACACAGGCAGTTAGAACAGCCAAGGCTAGCTTTTTCAAGCAGAAATTTGCTTCCTGCAACACAAATTCAAAAAAGTTCTGGGACACCGTAAAGTCCATGGAGAATAAGAACACCTCCTCCCAGCTTCCAACTGCCCTGCAGATAGGAAACACTGTCACCACCGACAAATCCACTATAATTGAGAATTTCAATAAGCATTTTTCTACGGCTGGCCATGCTTTCCACCTGGCTACCCCTACCCGGGACAACAGCACTGCCCTCCCCTCTGCTACTCGCCCAAGCCTTCCCCATTTCTCTTTCTCCCAAATACAGTCAGCTGATGTTCTTAATGAGCTGCAAAATCTGGACCCTTACAAATCAGCCGGGCTAGATAATCTGGACCCTTTCTTTCTAAAACTATCTGCTGAAATTGTTGCCACCCCTATTACTAGCCTCTTCAACCTCTCTTTCGTGTCGTCTGAGATCCCCAAAGATTGGAAAGCAGCTGCGGTTATCCCCCTCTTCAAAGGGGGGGACACCCTTGACCCTAACTGCTACAGACCTATATCTATCCTACCCTGCCTTTCTAAGGTCTTCGAAAGCCAAGTCAACAAACAGATTACCGACCATTTCGAATCACACCACACCTTCTCCGCTATGCAATCTGGTTTCAGAGCTGGTCATGGGTGCACCTCAGCCACGCTCAAGGTCATAAACGATATCGTAACCGCCATCGATAGGAAACAATACTGTGCAGCCGTATTCATTGACCTGGCCAAGGCTTTTGACTCTGTCAATCACCACATCCTCATTGGCAGACTCGACAGCCTTGGTTTCTCTAATGATTGCCTCGCCTGGTTCACCAACTACTTCTCTGATAGAGTTCAGTGTGTCAAATCGGAGGGTCTGTTGTCCGGGCCTCTGGCAGTCTCTATGGGGGTGCCACAGGGTTCAATTCTTGGACCGACTCTCTTCTCTGTTTACATCAATGATGTCGCTCTTGCTGTTGGTGATTCTCTGATCCACCTCTACGCAGACGACACTATTCTGTATACTTCTGGCCCTTCTTTTGACACTGTGTTAACAACCCTCCAGGCAAGCTTCAATGCCATACAACTCTCCTTCCGTGGCCTCCAACTGCTCTTAAATACAAGTAAAACCAAATGCATGCTCTTCAACCGATCGCTGCCTGCTCCTGCCCGCCTGTCCAACATCACTACTTTGGACGGCTCTGACTTAGAATATGTGGACAACTACAAATACCTAGGTGTCTGGTTAGACTGTAAACTCTCCTTCCAGACCCACATCAAACATCTCCAATCCAAAGTCAAATCTAGAATTGGCTTCCTATTCCGCAACAAATTATCCTTTACTCATGCTGCCAAACATACCCTTGTAAAACTGACCATCCTACCAATCCTCGACTTCGGTGATGTCATTTACAAAATAGCCTCCAAAACCCTACTCAATAAATTGGATGCAGTCTATCACAGTGCCATCCGTTTTGTCACCAAAGCCCCATATACTACCCACCACTGCGACCTGTACACTCTCGTTGGCTGGCCCTCGCTTCATACTCGTCGCCAAACCCATTGGTTCCAGGTCATCTACAAGACCCTGCTAGGTAAAGTCCCCCCTTATCTCAGCTCGCTGGTCACCATAGCAGCACCTACCCGTAGCACGCGCTCCAGCAGGTATATCTCTCTAGTCACCCCCAAAACCAATTCTTCCTTTGGACGCCTCTCCTTCCAGTTCTCTGCTGCCAATGACTGGAACGAACTACAAAAATCTCTGAAACTGGAAACACCTATCTCCCTCACTAGCTTTAAGCACCAGCTGTCAGAGCAGCTCATAGATTACTGCACCTGTACATAACCCATCTACAATTTAGCCCAAACAACTACCTCTTTACCTACTGTATTTATTTATTAATTTATTTTGCTCCTTTGCACCCCATTATTTCTGTCTCTACTTTGCACTTTCTTCCAATGCAAACCAACCATTCCAGTGTTTTTTTTAGTTTTTATTTTACTTGCTGTGTTGTACTCACTTCGCCTCCATGGCCTTTTTATATTTTTATTTATTTATACATATATCTGTTTGCCTTCACCTCCCTTATCTCACCTCACTTGCTCACATTGTATATAGACTTATTTTTTTATTTTTTTCACTGTATTATTGACTATATGTTTGTTTTTACTCCATGTGTAACTATGTGTTGTTGTATGTGTCGAACTGCTTTGCTTTATCTTGGCCAGGTCGCAATTGTAAATGAGAACGTGTTCTCAATGTGCCTACCTGGTTAAATAAAGGTTAAATAAAAAAATAAAAAAATAAATAAACACACACACACACACACACAAAAACACACACAAAATAGTTAGAACCTGAATGATATTGTCTAAGACATAAAAGCACCTTCTTCAATTATAAAAATAAAAGATGAGTGAATAACAGACCTGGTGGTCAGTCGTCCAGTACCTTTACTGCAGCCCAGGTGGTTGTCTGGGACCAGGTAACTGGCTCCATGGACACAGCGGTCACATCTGTCCCACGTCAACATGGCCTGGCACCTGGAAGAGAATACAGGAACATTGGTTTCACCTCACAAGCTAATAACAGCTGTGTCTTTCAAACCGGTAAGCATCACATATATATAATACACATTTTAACCCATCTAACATTGTGTGTGTGTGTGTGTGTGTGTGTGTGTGTGTGTGTGTGTGTGTGTGTGTGTGTGTGTGTGTGTGTGTGTGTGTGTGTGTGTGTGTGTGTGTGTGTGTGTGTGTGAGAGACAGAGAGAGGTGGCATTGGGTCTTCACCTTAACACCCCCCATTCCCTTCTTTCACACTCCCCTATTCACATACCCCACGTCCCCCGCCCCCAGCAGTGACAGCATGGGGAGGGGTATCGTTGGAGCATAGGAGACGTGTGTGTGAGTGTGTAGGGGGGGTTCACACCGGTGGTGTTGCCCCACTGGGTCCTGGCACTGGGTGATCGCCAGGCCAAACGCCTGACACACACACACACACTGACACTCTCCCTCTCGTGGCGTGAAAAGCCACAGCCCCTTAACGAGCCGCAAATTTGTCCTGTCAACTGCAGGGAGCTTTGGGGGTTCCAACTCCTCACATCCACACGCACACACACGCGCGCACACACACACACACACACACACACACACACACACACACACACACACACACACACACACACACACACACACACACACACACACACACACACACACACACACACACACACACACACACACACACACACACACACACACACACACACACTCCCACTCGCCTCCGCGACTCGACCTTCACTCCTCTCCCAAGGAGAGAGAAAACACCCAGCATCACACCAACTCTTTTTTTTCATCAGTCTTAAATGAATCCGGTGTGTGTGTGTGTGTTCATATTCTAACCTCCTGCTATGCAGGCAGGTCTTGTTGTAATACATGTAATCCCTTACAACAGTATTTGCATATTTTCTGCATTTCCTACAATAGGGGTCAGTGACCTCTTTCTCTCTCTCTGTCTTTCTGTCTTTCTCACACACACACACACACACCGGATAAAGAGACAACAACAGAATTAGAAGCCGATAAATCTGAATTTACTCTGAGGCTCGGGTAAACAGCTTAATGATATTGTTTGTGTGTGTGCGTGCATGTGTGTGTGCGCTCATGTGTGTGTGGACAGATCAGGTCTATAATAACTGTGTATAATAATCCACTTGGTTGAGAAAAGCAATTTTTTCCCCCGAGGTTAAATGATTACCTGAACAAGGCTTTGGGCAGATCCGATATTCTGTCATTTTGTCTGCCAGGAAATATCCCATAACCATATTGAGGGGCTTTAACCAACCTCGATTAGATCAACCATGCCGGACGGAGAAGAGCAGGAGAAAAACAAATAAGATGCATGGGCTTATTGATTGTCTGGGGATAAATGAGTTTATAATATTTAGATAAAGAAATATTTATTGTGTTCAGTCTCCTGATGGCGGAAAGGCTTCCCCAGTAATCAGTTTAAAGACTTAATTTTTTATCCTTACCCCAGCGAGGGAGGGGCTCGACCGTGTGCACACACACACACACACACACACACACACACACACACACACACACACACACACACACACACACACACACACACACACACACACACACGCACACACACACACACACACACACACACCATTGGCATGGATTAACAGTCTGTGCTGTCCAGCACGCCTGTTGTTGATGTATTGAAAACACACATCTACATTTGCGTCTCATACACGCCTACACTTACCTTTCTCCTTCTCTCCCTCTCTCCTTCTCTCCTTCACTTTGCCCCTCTTTAACTGACTACATTTCCTCTCTTCCTCCGTCTCCCTCTTATGCCCCCTATTATCTCCCTCCATCTCTCTCTCTTCTGTCTCTCTCTCGCTTTCTCTCTCTCCATCACCCTCTCCTCTGTCTCTCCCCCTCTTCTCTCCCTCTCCTTTCCTCTCTCAGCAGGATGGGAACAGAAGTGGGTAGAGAGAGACAGATCGACAGACATGCAGGGTTGATGATGATGTAATGATGAAAGACTGTATGGTCCTCCCCACAGCTAAGAGATCTCAGTCACAGCCAGCTCTCTGCCTTAATACACCGCACACAGCTATCAGTGAAGGTCATTCACACATGCACACACGCCTAACTGAGCGGATAAATCAACTTTTACCCAAATTACGCTGCATCCTCTTAAAACATATGAGTCATGACAGTCTCCCGTGGCCTGCAATGTTGGTCTTCCATAGTCCCTAATTCTCCCTAGTTCTCCCCAGCCATATGTCCTCGGTTCCCACTGATAGGAGAGGTTATAATGGTAGATGTATTTACTGACAAAATATGGAGTCTAAGAGGCATAAACAAACTCTTGTAGACGTTAAGACATTAACACACTTAAGACGTTAAGACATTAACACTCTAAGACTTGTAAGGACTGGGTGCCGGAGTGCGAAGTCAAACGCAGGAAGCAGAGGGTGCAATAACAAATGTTCCCTTTCAATGAACACTGAGAAACTAAAGTCACCCTTCTATACACTGGGTGCTCACAAAAACTACCCCAGACACGGGGGGAATGAAAGCAGTCCAATAACCATGTAGACACGTAGTACAAAACAGACACCACGCTTAACAACTAATAATCGCGCACAAAGAACCGGGCGGGCCGGCTGACTGATAAGCCCAACTAATTACCAACAAATGAAAACAGGTGTAATCAATAAACACATAAGGAGGGGGAGAAAAGGATCAGTGGCAGCTAATAGGCCGGTGACGACGACCGCCGAGCGCCACCCGAACATGAAGGAGAGCCTGCCTCGGTCGGAGTCGTGACACTTGTAGACGTTAAGACATTAACACACTTTAAGACTGGAAGATGTTAAGACATTAACAAACTTTAAGACTGGAAGACATTAAGACATTAGCACACTTTAAGACTTGAAGACATTAACACACTAAGATGTTAAGACATTGACACACTTTAAGACTTGAAGACATTAAGACATTAACACGCTTAAGACTGGAAGACGTTAAGACATTAGCACACTTTAAGACATTAAGACATTAACACGCTTAAGACTGGAAGACATTAAGACATTAGCACACTTTAAGACTTGAAGACATTAACACACTAAGATGTTAAGACATTGACACACTTTAAGACTGGAAGATGTTAAGACATTAACAAACTTTAAGACTGGAAGACATTAAGACATTAGCACACTTTAAGACTTGAAGACATTAACACACTAAGATGTTAAGACATTAACACACTTTAAGACTTGAAGACATTAAGACATTAACACGCTTAAGACTGGTAGACGTTAAGGCATTAACACACTAAGACGTTAAGACATTAACACACTTTAAAACTGGAAGACGTTAAGACATTAACACACTTTAAGACTTGAGGACATTAACACACTAAGATGTTAAGACATTAGCACACTTTAAGACTTTAAGACATTAACACGCTTAAGACTGGAAGACATTAAGACATTGACACACTTTAAGACTTGAAGACATTAAGACATTAACACGCTTAAGACTGGAAGACGTTAAGACATTAGCACACTTTAAGACATTAAGACATTAACACGCTTAAGACTGGAAGACGTTAAGACATTAGCACACTTTAAGACATTAAGACATTAACACACTAAGATGTTAAGACATTAACACACTTTAAGACTTGAAGACATTAAGACATTAACACGCTTAAGACTGGAAGACGTTAAGACATTACCACACTTTAAGACTGGTAGACGTTAAGGCATTAACACACTAAGACGTTAAGACATTAACACACTTTAAAACTGGAAGACGTTAAGACATTAACACACTTTAAGACTTGAGGACATTAACACACTAAGATGTTAAGACATTAGCACACTTTAAGACTTTAAGACATTAACACGCTTAAGACTGGAAGAGATTAAGACATTGACACACTTTAAGACTTGAAGACATTAAGACATTAACACGCTTAAGACTGGAAGACGTTAAGACATTAGCACACTTTAAGACATTAAGACATTAACACGCTTAAGACTGGAAGACATTAAGACATTAAGACGCTTAAGACTGGTAGACGTTAAGGCATTAACACACTAAGACGTTAAGACATTAACACACTTTAAAACTGGAAGACGTTAAGACATTAACACACTTTAAGACTTGAGGACATTAACACACTAAGATGTTAAGACATTAACACACTTAAGACTGGAAGACGTTAAGACATTACCACACTTTAAGACTGGTAGACGTTAAGACATTAACACACTAAGACGTTAAGACATTAACACACTTTAAAACTGGAAGACGTTAAGACATTAACACACTTTAAGACTGGAAGACGTTAAGACATTAACACACTAAGACGTTAAGACATTAACACACTTTAAAACTGGAAGACGTTAAGACATTAACACACTTTAAGACTGGGAGACGTTAAGACATTAAGAGACTAAGACGTTAAGACATTAACACACTTTAAAACTGGAAGACGTTAAGACATTAATATACTTTAAGACTGGAAGACCTTAAGACATTAAACCACGTCTCAACCTGTGGGTGAATGTGCTAGAGTTGAGTACGATGTGAAACAATCTAGCATGGCAGGAGCAGCTCTCAGTCTTAAACAACTACTGTCGGTATGAACTGATGTGTATGGGGCTGGTTGTATGGGAGGTGGTTCAGTGATGTGTCTTACCTGCCGAGGCCAGGGTTGAAGCCATAGTGGAGCTCCTGCGTCCTCCCACCGAGAGGTCAACACACACACACACAATGCCTTGTCTGACCTTCACACAGCCCCAAACACAACCTTTGCCATAACCAAACCTGGACTCGGGTAATAGAACAACAGAAGACATTGTTTGTGACAAACACATAATTTGGGGAGGATTAAGCTGAGGAAAATATTATTATTTGAAATCTAATTCAATTTAGGTTGCAAAATTCCAGTAACTTTCCCAAAGTTCCCAGAAAACTAACAGAATCTTCAAAGCAGACATTTGGGAAAGTTGGCAGAGTTGTGCAACCCTAAATTCAATCTATAAATAAGGGTATTTCATGCTATTCATTTTGTACATTATACATTTTTTTAGCAGATGTTTACTTATCCGGTATTGAGTGCATACCTTTTTGTACTGGTCCCCCGTGGGAATCAAACCCACAACCCTGGCATTGGTTGTGGGTTCGACATACACCATGTACCTGACCCCATACTCTAAACACAGGGCCTGAGAAACATGGATTGATGAGAGACAGTGTGTATGTGTGTATTTGTCTGTATGTGTGTGTCTGTGTGTGTACTTGTTTTCCTACCTTTTTAGGAACCCAATGTCATGACAAGGTAGGAAAACAATAACTTTTCTGAAAAGTCAGGACTTTTCTTAGGTCCTGAATTTGTTCAAATGCTATTTTAAGGTTAAGGGTTAGGTTCAGGGTTTTTGGGGTTAAGGTTAGGGATAGGGTTAGGGTTAGGTTTAGGGTTAGGGTTTTGGGGTTAAGGTTCAGGTTAGGTTTAGGGCAAAGTTTAGAGTTAGGGTTAGGGATAGGTTTAGGGTTAGGTTTAGGGTTAGGGTTTTTGTGGTTACGGTTAGGGTTAGGTTAAAGGTTTAGGGTTAGGGTTATTAAGTTTAGGGTTTTTGGTGTTCAGGTTAGGGTTAAGGTTAGGGTTAGGTTAAGGGTTAGGGGTAAGGTTAGGTTTTAAATCAATCACATGCGCTGAATACTACAGGTGTAGACATTACCATGAAGTACTTACTTAGGAGCCCTTTCCCAACAAATCCAGCTAATGAAGTTATACAAGCATAGCTAGTAGCTACCGAATGTCATTTGCGGTGAACAAGATTTTGTTTGCAAATGAGCAAAGTTGTGACGCATTCTTTTCTGAAGGAAGAGCAGCACACGTAGACGGACCAGCGGGGAGAAGAACAGAAGAGAAATACAACTCTAGTTGGAAGCAAAAGGGGAAAATGGCAGCTGTTCAGACAACACATCCAGAGCTCTATGACTTTTGACAGAAAGCCATTAGAAGATATCTGATGGGAAACATTTAGTAGTGAACTGCAGTGAACACGCGCCACCTCATCACCTCAAGTGCACCGCACAACAGAGACTCCCTGATACATATAGAACACTATGGACTGAGCAGCTCCCGCCGTCTCCCGTCGTCCCATTTACAAACAAACACCTGACTGGCTCAACTGTTCTGGGAAGACTACGTAAGCTTCATAACGTTAAACAATGTGACAGATAAAATGAAGAACGCAATCGGCTTTATCTCCTAAAATTGCACAAGTTGACAACAGGTATTATCTTAAAAAGTAGCCAGAAATATTCAAGTAAATCGTTTTGACGGTATTGACAGTATTGAAAAACCATCCTGTGGCTTTTTCCAAATACCCCGGTATAGGGTCTATACGGTACACCCCCCAAGCCTAGCAATCAGGATAAATAAGAAATAGAATAGCAGCAGCGTATGTGAAGTGTGTCTATGTGTGTGTGTGTGTGTGTATGTGTGTGTTGGAGTGTAACAGTGTAGAATGTGTGGGTAGAGTCCAGTGAGAGTGCCAACTAGATCTCATAGTCTCATGTCAGAATTAGACGTTCGTCCATGTTTTTCAAATGTCCAAATTTCTAAGTTGTTCCAAACGTCACATTTTTAAGGGTTTAAGGCTAAGTTCAGGAATTAACTCCTACTTTTTTTAGGTTAGGGTTAAGTTTAGGCATTAACTCTGAATGGTTAAGGTCAGGGTTAAGGTTTGGGTTATGACTTTCTGTCGCTGGATTCAAACATGCAACCTTTGGCACTAGAGGCAGATGCTAACACCCATCCAGCATCACCGTACAGAACACCCAAAAAGAACCAAAACCAACTTGAAGGTAACAGTGCTCACTGTTGCCTCTAGTGGAATGTCATCTACCGACGTCCTCAGACACCGATGGACGTCGAATACTGGCTGGAGTGTGCATAGAGCCAGCGCAATAATGTTTAGGGTTAGTGGTTATCTAAAGCTATTTTTAACAGGCAAACAGTTTTACTTACTACTTTAAGTCCTGAAATTTGCTGTGTGTGTGTGTGTGTGTGTGTGTGTGTGTGTGTGTGTGTGTGTGTGTGTGTGTGTGTGTGTGTGTGTGTGTGTGTGTGTGTGTGTGTGTGTGTGTGTTGGCCCCTGAATGTGCTGTGGTGAGTATTACAGTAAACCTGATGGTTCATCTCCATTACTAACACAATACAGCAGCTGCTACTACTGGCCCCACTGAGAGACTGGCAACATGGGGAAACACACACACACCACACCACAACACACACACACACACACACACAACACACCACAACACACACACAACACACACACACACACACACACACACACACACACACACACACACACGCACGCACGCACGCACGCACGCACGCACGCACGCACACACACACACACACACACAGAGAGAGAGAGAGAGGTGAATAAGTGAAAGGGGATGCCATGGTCTGGGCCCCCTAAGGTGTAGTTGACTGGGACTGGCAGCGGGCATCGGGCAGCAGAGCCCCAATCGCCGATGGGTGAGTTGGCACTGGGCACATGAGGGATGGCCTGTAGCTACGCTAGCTCAACACTAATGCGCTAATGCCCACAGTGAATGCCAAGCACTCATCATCATTCCCCAGGACAAAGCACACACACATACGAGTGAAACACACGAACGAGCACACACACACACACACACACACACACACACACACACACACACACACACACACACACACACACACACACACACACACACACACACACACACACACACACACACACACACACACACACACACACACACACATCTCCAGGAGCCAAGAAACAGAAAGACACACTACAGGGACCATCCATCCATCAGAGAGAGAGAAAAGAACAGACTGAGTGTGTGATGTGAAGAGAAGGACAGAGACAAAGGCAGTGAAAGAGGAGTGTGTTGAGCATTGTGCTAAACAGCATGGCAGCTTGTCGTCAATGCCAGAGCTGAGATGCTTCAGTGTAATGAGCTTACTGTCATATACAGTACTTATCCGACAGAGTTAAAAGTATTAGTAAGAGAGATACACACATTCAGTTCGGTTTTCAAACGCACATGCAGACCATGTAGACTTCTTAAGCTAGAAGCCATAGTTTCTACATACATTTTTTGATGTATACGTTAATGACGAAGAATAATGAAGAATATAAATGCCTTATGAGCTTAGTTCAACTGCCGTACCCCACCAGAACTCAAAATAAACTCAGACAAAAAAATAAACGTAATCTCTCATTGTCAACTTGGTTTATTTTCAGCAAACTTAACATGTGTAAATATTTGTATGAACACAACAAGATTCAACAACTGAGACACAAACTGAACAAGTTCCACAGACATGTGGCTAACAGAAATGGAATAATGTGTCCCTGAACAAAGGGCGGGTCAAAATCAAAAGTAACAGTCAGTATCTGGTGTGACCACCAGCTGCATTAAGTACTGCAGTGCATCTCCTCCTCATGGACTGCACCAGATTTGCCAGTTTTTGCTATGAGGTGTTACCCCACTCTTCCACCAAGGCACCTGCAAGTTCCCGGACATTTCTGGGGGGAATGGCCCTAGCCCTCACCCTCCGATCCAACAGGTCCCAGAGGTGCTCAGTGGAATGAGATCCGAGCTCATGGCTGGCCATGGCAGAACACTGACATTCCTGTCTTGCAGGAAATCACGCACAGAACGAGCAGTATGGCTGGTGGCATTGTTATGCTGGAGGGTCATGTCAGGATGAGCCTGCAGGAAGGGTACCACATGAGGGAGGAGGATGTCGTCTTGTTGAGATTGCCTGCAATGACAACAAGCTCAGTCCGATGATGCTGTGACACACCGCTCCAGACCATGACGGACCCTCCACCTCCAAATCAATCCCGATCCAGAGTAGAGGCCTTGGTGTAACACTCATTCCTTTGACGATGAACGCGAATCCGACCGTCACCCCTGGTGAGACAAAACAGCGACTCGTCAGTGAATAACACTTTTTGCCAGTCCTGTCTGGTCCAGCGAAGGTGGTTTTGTGCCCATAGGCGATTCATGGGCACATGTTGCCGGTGATGTCTGGTGAGGACCTGCCTTACAACAGGCCTACAAGCCCTCAGTCCAGCCTCTCAGCCTATTGCGGTCTGAGCACTGATGGAGGGATTGTGCATTCCTGGTGTAACTCGGGCAGTTGTTGTTGCCATCCTGTACCTGTCCCGCAGGTGTGATGTTCGGATGTACCGATCCTGTGCAGGTGTTGTTACACGTGGTCTGCCACTGCGAGGATGATCAGCTGTCCGTCCTATCTCCCTGTAACGCTGCCTTAGCCGTCTCACAGTACGGACATTGCAATTTATTGCCCTGGCCACATCTGCAGTCCTCATGCCTCCTTGCAGCATGCCTAAGGCATCGCTGCTTTGTTATTGTTTCAATTAAGGATTCTACCTTTATCGAACACACACAAACAATCTTCTGGCCTACAGGCACCACAGTCCTGTCCGTGGTGATCACACATACGCAACACACCCCTGGGATGACCACTGAGGTTTAAAGGTCGTATTGTTGTTGGGGTTAGGTGTGACGTCACCGTTAAGGTCGGAGGTCATGCTATGATATTGTAAGGAGATACGTGTACACTAGGCCCTCTCCACCCCCTCTCTACAGGGGCATTGGGCAGTAAAGGAGTCGCACACACCCTCCTCCAGGGTGCCGTGAGCCTCACATGCGCATACCAGACACCCCAAGGAGTTCCTCTTCTACAGGTTGTGGTAACCATGGTGGCATGAGTCACAGCGATGTTTTAAATGACAATAATATGTATCAGTTGTTTGTAGTGAGTTAAAAAAACAAAAAACATGATCATACATCGAAAAGGACTGGCAGATAAGATAAAGAAATGAATATCTAAATCCTCACACCTTACACACTACACTCACCTCACCTTACACTGACCTATCTCCGAGTCACACAAAGAGCCCGGTACAGTCCCGTCAGGGGAACAGAGACAGGAAGTATCTCATGATAAGCTGTATACCACACTACCTACCGAGAGAGTATTCTTTGTAGCTGCTAACATACCACCACGCTCACAAAGAGGCGGCGCTCCTAGTATCCGTGGAATTTAACGCAGGGAATCTTAAATCAGTTTTTCCAAATTTCTAAATGTGCAACCAGAGGAAAAATAACTCCACCTATACTCCACACACAGAGACGCATACAAAGCTCTCCCTCACCCTCCATTTGGCAAATCTGACCATAATTCTATCATCCTGACTCCTGCTTAGAAGCAAAAATGAAAGCAGGATACACCAGTGACTAGATCAATAAAAAAGTTGTCAGATGAAGCAGATGCTAAGCTACAGGACTGTTTTGCTATCACAGACTGGAACATGTTCCGGGATTCTCCGATGGTATTGAGGAGTCATTGGCTTCATCAATAAGTGCATCCACAGTGACCGTACGTACATACCCCAACCAGGCAGCATCCGCACTGAGCTAAAGGCTAGAGCTGCTGCTTTCAAGGAGCAGGACTCTAACCCGGAAGCTTATAAGAAATCCTGTTTTGCCCTCCATCGAACCATCAAACAGGCAATACAGGACTAATCGAGTTGTAGTACAACGGTTCTGACGCTCGTTGGATGTGACAGGGCTTGCAAACCATTACAGACTACAAAGGGAAGAACAACCTAGAGATGCCCATTGACACCAGCCTGCCAGACGAGTTAAACTACTTCTATGCTCGCTTCGAGGCAAATAACACTGAAACATGCATGAGAGCACCAACTGTTCCGGAAGACTGTGTGATCACGCTCTCCGTAGCCGATGTGAGTCAGAGCTATAAACAGGTCAACATTCACAAGGCTGCAGGGCCAGACAGATTACCAGGACGTGTACTGCAAACATGTGCTGACCAACTGGCAAGTGTCTTCACTGACATTTTCAACCTCTCCCTGTCCGAGTCTGTAATACCAACATGTTTCAAGCAGACCACCATAGTCCCTGTGCCCAAGAATACTAAGGTAACCTGCCTAAATGACTACCGACCCGTAGCACTCACGTCTGTAGCCATGAAGTGCTTTGAAAGGCTGGTCATGGCTCACATCAACATCATTATCCCAGAAAACCTAGACCCACAACAATTTGCATACCGCCCAACAGATCCACAGATGATGCAATCTTTATTCCATTCTACACTGCCCTTTCCCACCTGGACAAAAGATCACCTATGTTAGAACGCTATTCATTGACTACAGCTCAGCGTTCAACACCATAGTGCCCTCAAAGCTCATCACTAAGCTAAGGACCCTGGGACTAAACACCTCCCTCTGCAACTGGATCCTGGACTTCCTGATGGGCCGCCCCCAGGTGGTAAGGGTAGGTAACAACACATCCGCCACGCTGATCCTCAACACAGGGGCCCCTCAGGGGTGCGCGCTCAGTCCCCTCCTGTACTCCCTGTTCACTCATGCCTGCACAGCCAGGCACTACTCCAACACATCATTAAATTTGCCGATGACACAACAGTGGTAGGCCTGATCACCGACAACAACGAGACAGCCTATAAGGAGGAGGTCAAAGACCTGGCCGTGTGATGCCAGGACAACAACCTCTCTCTCAACGTGATCAAGAAAGGAGATGATTGTGGACTACAGGAAATGGAGGACCGAGCACGCCTCCATTCTCATCGACGGGGCTGCAGTGGAGCAGGTTGAGAGCTTCAAGTTCCTAACAACCTAACATGGTTCAAGCACACCAAGACAGTCGTGAAGAGGGCACGACAAAACCTATTCCCCCTCAGGAGACTGAAAAGATTTGGCATGGGTCCTCAATTCCTCAAAAGGTTCTACAGCTGCACCATCGAGAGCATCCTGACTGGTTGTATCACTGCCTGGTATGGTACCTGCTCGGCCTCCGACCCCAAGGCACTACAGAGGGTAGTGCGAACGGCCCAGTACATCATTGGGGCCAAGCTTCCTGCCATCCAGGACCCCTATACCATGCGGTGTCAGAAGAAGGCCCTAACAATTGTCAAATACTCCAGCCACCCTAATCATAGACTGTTCTCTCTGCTACCACACGGCAAGCGGTACCGGAGCGCCAAGTCTCGGTCCAAGAGGCTTCTAAACTGCTTCTACCCCCAAGCCATAAGACTCCTGAACATCTAATCAAATGGCTACCCAGACTATTTGCATTGCACCTCTCCCCCTCCCAGTCTTTTACACCACTGCTACCCTCTGTTTTCATCTGTGCATAGTCACTTTAATAACTCTACCTACATGTACATACTACCTCAACTAACCGGTGCCCCCGCACATTGACTCTGTCTCGGTACCCCCTGTATATAGTCCCACTATTGTTATTTTACTGCTGCTCTTTAATTTCTTGTTACTTTTATCTCTTATTCTTATCAATATTCTTTTGAAACTGCATTGTTGGTTAGGGGCTCGTAAGTAAGCATTTCACTGTAAGCATTTCACCTGTTGTATTCGGCGCATGTGACCAATACAATTTGATTTGATTGACCCGAGAGAGAGAGAGAGAGAGAGAGAGAGAGAGAGAGAGAGAGAGAGAGAGAGAGAGAGAGAGAGAGAGAGAGAGAGAGAGAGAGAGAGAGAGAGAGAGAGAGAGAGAGAGAGAGAGAGAGAGAGAGAGAGAGAGAGAGAGAGAGAGAGAGAGAGAGAGAGGGGGGAGAGAAGCAACGTTAACACATTCGAAACTCAAAGTTGCAATCTGCAATGCAACAATAAGCTCCCAAAGTGACCGTGTGGTTGCAATGAACGAATCCTAACATGAAATCTACACATACCTAACTCAGCCTTTTACCTAAATCATTCATTGAAGAGGATGTCCATATTAACAACTCACCCCGATTCAGCCGTAAAACTGGCCCTTTCCCTACTTAAAAAACAGCCTCGTTAAATGAGTGTACGACTGGTGCTTGGCCATAACCACCCCTTCTTACAGCTAGATTCATCTATCTCTATCACCCTCCCGTCTCCATCACTCCAACTTACAGGAATAGTTTATTGGTTATATGAACAGGTCTTAACCCAGATATTCTTTGAATGTAATGTAGTGCTAAATAAACAAATAAGAAACTGAGTGAAACATTTTGAAAGTGTTGAATGTGTGTGTGTGCATGTGTGTGTGTAAAGTCAGAAAAACGCCATCATTAGGCCAGGTCGACTTTGTATGATGGATCACCCTCCTCAGGCAGACCACTTCATTTCACTGAGAGAAAATAAATTAACAACTACAAAAGAGAGAGAGAGAGAGAGAGAGAGAGAGAGAGAGAGAGAGAGAGAGAGAGAGAGAGAGAGAGAGAGAGAGAGAGAGAGAGAGAGAGAGAGAGAGAGAGAGAGAGAGAGAGAGAGAGAGAGAGATGGAGAGATGGAGAGATGGAGAGATGGAGAGATGGAGAGAGAGAGAGAGAGAGAGAGGAAGATATGGAGAGAGAGAGAGCGGGAGGAAGATATGGAGAGAGAGAGAGCGGGAGGAAGATATGGAGAGAGAGAGAGCGGGAGGAAGATATGGAGAGAGAGAGAGCGGGAGGAAGATATGGAGAGAGAGAGAGCGGGAGGAAGATATGGAGAGAGAGAGAGCGGGAGGAAGATATGGAGAGAGAGAGAGCGGGAGGAAGATATGGAGAGAGAGAGAGCGGGAGGAAGATATGGAGAGAGAGAGAGAGGGAGGAAGATATGGAGAGAGAGAGAGAGGGAGGAAGATATGGAGAGAGAGAGAGATGTGTATAAAAAATAAATAAAAAGAGAACGGTGTGGCAGAGAGTGGCATTACATCAGAGGAGTGTAGTCTACATGAATTCCAACTAGCGTCATATTGGGGCTGTATTAAAATATATAAAATATGCACGGGCAACGCTGGTTATTAGAATATGCCATAGCTATTCCCTGACAGGCAATCTATCCCTAATGTTAGCCAGGCAGCCCCGGGGCAGTGCCGTTTAGACGCAGGAGTACCAGTGCCTGAGCCACTTGGCATTTCAGCTCCACTCCCACCCAACTGCCCACAACCTGTTTAATGAATTTATAGATATTAATGTATTTCTGCCGGCCCATATTTCAAACCGGTGGTTGGAGCGGTGTGTTAAACGTGTGATGTGGCACGGTGATGGATACTCTGGCGATGAACAATGCTTTGGGGCTCGGTTTGTGTGTCTGTGTGTGTGTATGATAGAGAGAGAGATTGTGTGTGTGTGTGTGTGTGTGTCATGTTGATGGATACAGTACTAATGATGCTGGGATACACACCCCTCTCTGGACTACACAGGAATGTCTCTGTAGTTATTACGGCTGTATGGTTACAGAATGTTCACTGATAAGAGAATCCTTCATTTTGTTAACAAAGCCTGCCATTGAGACAGGTTAACTTACCAACTTACCATTATTGAAGTATACAATATTTTACAGGCCTTATTGCGTTATTGTGTTGCATTTTTGTTTCTTTTTTAATTATTTATAACTGCACCAGATCACTACTTGTGTGTTTAGTTTTAGTTTTTGTTTTGGAACTAATAGTTACAGTAAGATTTGAATTCAACCACTGGAACTGGAGAATAATCCTAACATCATAAAATGAGTAAAGTTATTATTTGCTACATGTAACTCAGCGTGAGGTATTCAGTATCGGTCAGTCATGTACTCCACCACTTCCACAGACTGTGGTACTACAGCCATTAACACCCAGCTAAACAACTCTAACTAGGACAGTGACAGAGTGTGCATGGATTAATGAGCTGGTTTTACATTCTTACATCTGCCTTATTATTAAATAAGAGTAACGACATCTACTATCTGGGTCAACTCTGCTGTTTACCATTAAATCATTGGTAAGTGGGAGTGTGTGTGTGTGCGCGCGCGTGTGGGAATATGTGCTTCTGTGTGTGTGTGAATGTACGCTTCTGTGTGTGTGTGTGTATCTACTGGATGCATGTATTGGGACATGCCGACCCCCCTGCTCTACTCCTCAGTATAATACTATCATGCATCACCATTTCAAAGTCTATTATGTACAACATGCACTTTGGCCACTTGATAAATGTTGTCCTTATGAAGCCGCCGCTGCTCCCCTCAAACCCCCAGCCAGTTATAAATAGCTGTAATCAAATCTAATTTCTGAAAAATACCTGTGGGAGCGGCAAACAAACAAAAAATAGAGTGGGTCTTGTAAGAGGCATGAAAACATCGACGCAGGGCCGGGGCAGTTTGTTCTAATCAACTTGGCACTGAATTAGAGAATTAAAATGAGGTGGGCCTTGATATCCTGGCTTAGCATTAAACATGGTTTGGTGAGTAGCGTTCGTTTTTGCATTTCATACAGGACTCTTCAAAGATACTCAGGGGAGAAACTGAGCAGATTTATCACAAAGGAGCTGGGGAGGCTCCGAAGGAACGGAAAATCGGTTTGGCTGGTGCTAGTAGGGAATTTCATGAAAAGACGTGTGTGTGTGTGTGTGTGTGTGTGTGTGTGTGTGTGTGTGTGTGTGTGTGTGTGTGTGTGTGTGTGTGTGTGTGTGTGTGTGTGTGTGTGTGTGTGTGTGTGTGTGTGTGAGAATAAAGAAACAAAGATTGGCCAACAATGTGCTGAGCGCACAACAATCTAATCAAACCGTTTACATACTGCCTGGTCCATGTATTAAATTATCTATACTTTACCGTATAAAAACCAAAGACAGATGAATGTTAATGGAATTAAGGGATATGGAATTATTTATTGTAAATTAATACATAATCTAACTAAATGCCATCCCTCCAGATGAGAAGGAGAGAGAGATAGAGGTCAAGTGGAGACGGAGGATGACAGAGGGAGTGAGAGCAGAGAGAGAGAAGAGGCTGGAGCGAGAGAGAGACACACACACAAACACACTTATTGTACAAGAAGTTTACTTGTGCAGTGATTGGAATATATACAGTTGAAGTCGGAAGTTTACATACACTTAGGTTGGAGCCATTAAAGCTCGTTTTTCAACCACTCCACAAATTTCATGTTAACAAACTATAGTTTTGGCAAGTCGTTTAGGACATCTACGTTTTGTATGACACAAGTCATTTTTCCAACAATTGTTTACAGACAGATTATTTCACTTAAAATTCACTGTATCACAATTCCAGTGGGTAAGAAGTTTACATACACTAAGTTGACTGTGTCTTTAAACAGCTTGGAAAATTCCGGAGAATGATGTCATAGCTTTAGAAGCTTCTGATAGGCTAATTGACATAATTTGAGGTGTCCCTGTGGATGTATTTCAAGGCCTACCTTCAAACTCAGTGCTTCTTTGCTTGACATCATGGGAAAATGCTAAGAAATCAGCCAAGACCTCAGGAAAAAATTGTAGACCTCCACAAGTCTGGTTCATCATTGGGAGCAATTTCCAAATGTCTGAAGGTACCACGCTCATATCTTCACACAAAAATAAACAAGTACAGTGGGGCAAAAAAGTATTTAGTCAGCCACCAATTGTGCAAGTTCTCCCACTTAAAAAGATGAGAGAGGCCTGTAATTTTCATCATAGGTACACTTCAACTATGACAGACAAAATGAGAAAAAAAAATCCAGAAAATCACATTGTAAGATTTTTTATGAATTTATTTGCAAATTATGGTGGAAAATAAGTACAGTGACAGCACCATCAACAAAAACGGAAGGGATCTGTTGCAGCTCTGTCAAAGCCTGGGTCTGTACTTTGTCAATGGTATGTTACGGGGGGACTCTTTGGGGAGATTCACCTACTGCTCACCTCTTGGCCACAGCACAGTAGACTATATGATCACAGACATTAACCCCTTCTCTCTCAGCTCAATCACTGTCAACCCACTAACACCTCTGTCTGATCACAGCCAAATGACGTTGTTCCTCAAAAGAACAGACATGGAAACAACCACACATTCACAGCCCAGTAAGCTGTACAACATCAGACATTCATACAGATTGGGCCAAAACAGCACAGAAGAATACCAGAAAGCAGCCAGTTACCAAACCATCCACTCTTAGATAACTTTCTGGATGCCACATTCACTCACAGTAAAGAAGGCATCAATCTAGCAGTAAAAAACATCAACTGTATATTCAGGCAAACGGCAAAAGAAGCACAATTGAAATTGATAAAAAACGAAACAAAAAAGATCACAGATGACAACTGGTTTGATGCAGATTGTAAAATTATAAGGAAAACACGTAGAACACTATCCAACCAAAAGCACAGAGACCCAATAATGATGAATTACACCTTCATTACTGTGAGACTTTAAAACTCTATAAACGTACACTCAGAACCAAAAAAGCACAGTACAACAGCAAGCAGCTGACACTAATTGAGGAGTCCATAAACACAAACAACTTCTGGCAATATTGGAAAAAACGTCTAAAAATCTAAACGAGGAATTAGCAGTACAAAATGGTGACATACAGTATGGACAACCCATTTTAAAACACTCTACAACACCGTTCAAATTGACACAAACGCAGAACAACGACAAATTCATGAGAAGTTGAATGGATTAGAAAAAGCTATAAAGGACAATCAAAATCCACTGGACTCCCCAATTACTGACCAGGAGCTCTATAAGAAACTTCAGGCTCTCAAATTTAAAAAGGCATGCGGACCTGATGGCATCCTAAATGAGATGCTCAAACTCACTAGTGCAAAATTTCAATTGGCTATATTAAAACTGTTAAATTTGATCCTGAGTGTAGATTATTTCCCTGACATCTGGAATCAAGGACTCATTACCCCAATTTGTAAGAACGGAGACACATTTGACCCTAACAATTACAGAGGCATTTGTGTGAATAGTAACCTGGGGAAGGTTTTCTGTAGTATTATAAATGTAAGATTCTAAACTTCCTTAATAAGCACAATGTCTCGAGTAAAAGCCAAAATAATACCAAAATGTATGCTTGCTTTATCAACTTCCAAAAAGCATTTGATTCTATTTGGCATACAGGACTGTTCTACAAAGTTATTGAAAGTGGTGTTAGGGGTAAAACCTATGACATAATTAAATCAATGTATACTGGCAATACGTGCAGCCTCAAAATTGGCAAGAAAATAACAGAATTCTTTAACCAGGGGCGGGGCCTTCGTCAGGGTTTCAATCTGAGCTCCGCACTCTTTGATATTTACATCAACGAAATGACCACTATTCTAGAATCCTCAGCCCCTGGTGTTAGTCTCCACAATTCAGAGGTTAAATGCCTGCTCTTCACAGATGACCTGTGCCTGCTGTCACCCACAGCACATGGCCTACAGCAGAGCCTGGACCTGCCAGTAAACCGGAGCAGAGCCTGGCCCTGTCAGTAAACCCCCAAAATACTAAAATAATGATTTTCCAGAGAAGATCAAGATCTCAGGGAATTAGACCAAAGTTCTCAATTGGTACAAAATACTGCAGACACTACAATTACGTAGGTTTAAAAATAAGCTCAACTGGACACCTTAATGATGCAGTGAATGATCTGAGAGAGAAAGCACGCAGTGCATTCTATGCCATTAAAAAACAAAATCAAATTGAAATGCCTATTAAAATTTGGCTAACACTAATTGAATGTGTCATTGAACCAATTGCACTTTATGGCAGTGAGGTGTAGGGTCCACTTTCAAAACAAGATTTAATCAAATGGGACAAACTCCCCATTGAAACCATGCATGCAGAGTTCTGTAAGATGCTCCTACATGTCCAGATGAAAACTACAAACAATGCAAGCAGGGCAGAATTAGGACAATATCCACTTATAATATAAATTTTTAAAAAAGAGCTATTAAGTTTTGGAAAAAAATCTAAAATACAGTGGCCCCTTTCATATCATTACCAAGCCCTGCATTGCTAAGAGCTGAGCAAAGAAAAGAGTCCCCTCATCCAGCTGGTCCTGGGGCTGAGTTCACAAACCTATTCTACTAAAACACTGAAGCCTCAGGACCAGAACATCCAATCAATCAGCATAAACCAAATTACAACACAGTCAAAACAAAATTACATTACTTATTGGGAAACACAAGCACTAACACAAAGTAAAATGCACTGCTTTCTGGCCCTAAATCGACAGTACACCTTGGCTAGTTATTTGACTGATCAAAACCTTAGAAAAACCTTGACAAAGTACAGGCTCGGTAAGCACAGCCTTGCCATTGAGAAGGGTAGACACAGGAAAATCTGGCTCCCTGTAGACGAAAAGCTGTGCAACCACTGCACTGGAGCAGAATCTGAGACAGAGCTGCATTTCCTGACAAAATGTAAAAAATATAAAACAATTAGAGAGTGTCATTTCCCCAAATTTGAAACCCTTATTCAAGATTTGAAAGACACTCTGTGATGAGAATAGATGACTGTTGGGGGAGGACGCAGAGGGCTGTGGGTTGGCAGCACACTACATTGCTGCACATGTCCTCTATATTGTTATTGTTCAATGGTTATTTTGACCCTTGGTTATTGTTGTTACTGTTGTCCCTTTGACAATGATTATAATTGATTATTATTATTTTAATATTGTATATTTCCAAGGTACGCTTTGGCAATATGTACATTGTTTCGTCATGCCAATAAAGCAAATTGAAGAGAGAGAGAGAGAGAGAGAGAGAGAGAGAGAGAGAGAGAGGAGAGAGAGAGAGGAGAGAGAGGAGAGAGAGTGAGAGAGAGGAGAGAGAGAGAGAGAGAGAGAGAGAGTGAGAGAGAGAGAGAGGAGTGGAGAGGAGAGGGAGAGAGAGAGAGAGAGAGAGAGAGAGAGAGTGTTCGGGGGAGGATTCCAGAGACAGGCCAAACATGAAGGCCCTCCCATGTGCTCCCATCACGGAAGCAATCACCCCGAAGTGCTACCTTGCTACCTACCGATTACGTGTGTCTTGCACTGGCACTGTCCTGACTGCTGGTGACAGGCACTGTCGTCTTCCCGGGTGCCTGCAGCGCTGCAGCCAAATGGTAGACAGCCCTCGGGGGCTCCACTGCTGCAGACCCTACGATCCAACCTGACACGCATCACACCGCCTGCCAGACACACGCCCCTTACACTTACCCCCAACCTAGAGAGAAGAAGGGAGGTGGATGGAGGGAGGGATGGGGAGAAAGAGAGGGAGTAGGGGATGGAGAGGTGGGAAGGAGAAGGAGATGAGATGAGGAGGGAGAGATGTGGAACGAGGGGAAAAGGACGGTGAGAGAGAGGAGGGGGAGATGAGGAGGGAGAGAGAGGGATAGGGTGAGGGAAGGAGAGGGAGAGGGAGAAACATGTTACAAATTAGTCCACCTGGGCAGCAGTGCATTGTGGGAGTGTGCCACGGATGAGCGGCTTAGACTCACCGAGGCCTCTTGGATACTTTTTAAAATCTCATTTACTGAGAAGGAGGGGAGAGGAGGATGAGGAGGGAAGGTTAAAGAGATCATAGCACCTCAGAGTCTGTGTGTGTGTCCAACCAAATCAAATCACATTTTATTGGTCAGCAGATGTTAATGTGAATGTGGTGAAACGCTTGTGCTTCTAGTTCCGACCATGCAGTAATATCTAACAAGTAATCTAACAATTTCACAACAGCTACCTAACACACAAAAGTGTAAAGGAATGAATAAGAATATGTATATATAAATATATGGATGAGCAATGGCCGAACGGCATAGGCAAGATGCAGTAGATGGTATAGAGTACAGTATATACATATGAGATGAGTAATGTAGGGTATGTAAACATTATATAAAGTGGCATAGTTTAAAGTGGCTAGTGATACCTTTATTACATCCAATTTTTTATTATTAAAGTGGTTCGAGATTTGAGTCAGTATGTTGGCAGCAGCCACTCAATTTTAGTGATGGCTGTTTAACAGTCTGATGGCCTTGAGCTAGAAGCTGTTTTTCAGTCTCTCGGTCCCAGCTTTGATGCACCTGTACTGACCTCGCCTTCTGGATGATAGCAGGGTGAATAGGCAGTGGCTCGGGTGGTTGTTGTCCTTGATGATCTTTTTGGCCTTCCTGTGACATCGGGTGGTTTCGGTGTCCTGGAGGGCAGGTAGTTTGCCCCCGGTGATGCGTTGTGCAGACCTCACTACCCTCTGGAGAGCCTTACGGTTGTGGGCGGAGCAGTTGCCGTACCAGGCGGTGATGCAGCATCTGAGTGTTTTCTGAGTGTTTTTGGTGACAAGCCGAATTTCCACAGCCTCCTGAGGTTGAAGAGGTGCTATTGCGCCTTCTTCACCACGCTGTCTGTGTGGGTGGACCATTTCAGTTTGTCCGTGATGTGTACGCCGAGGAACTTCTCCACTAATGTCCCATCGATGTGGATAGGGGGCTGCTCCCTCTGCTGTTTCCTGAAGTCCACAATCATCTCCTTTGTTTTGTTGATGTTGAGTGTGAGGTTATTCGTGTGTGTGTGTGAGCACGTATGCGTGTGCGTGCATGCGTGCATGTGTGTAGGTGTGTGTAAGTGTGTGTGTGTGTGTGTGTGTGTGTGTGTGTGTGTGTGTGTGTGTGTGTGTGTGTGTGTGTGTGTGTGTGTGTGTGTGTGTGTGTGTGTGTGTGTGTGTGTGTGTGTGTGTGTGTGTGTGTGTGTATGTGTGTTTGTGTGTGTGTGTTTCCCCAGAGGGTTCTACATGGAACCCAAAAGATGTCTACCTGGAACCAAAAAGGGTTCTCCAATGGGGACTTCCGAAGAACCCTTTTAGCACATTTTGGAACCCTTTTTCCTAAGAGTGCATGCTCCCTCTACATTGGCAAGCACAAAACGGAGAAAAATACAACATGATATAGAAACTAAGCCAATGGAGCTCGGCATGGGACCTTAGACCGAGAGAACGCAATGAATTCTGAGCAATGGAACTAAGGAGGGAGTAATCCTTCATTGGGAGAATTTAAATCAGCTAGAACTCTCCCTGGGATTGACCCTCAGATTGATTTAGAATTTGTCATCCACTGTCTCTATCGACATCATCTGTCTCTCCAAAATGGCCGCTGTGATGTGCAGATAAAGAAAGGGAGGGAACGCCTGGTTTCTCTCTAGAGGGCTGGGAGCAGTAATGACACTTCTACATGCTCACCCTGTGTGTCCTGAGAGAGAGAGAGAGAGAGAGAGAGAGAGAGAGAGAGAGAGAGAGAGAGAGAGAGAGAGAGAGAGAGAGAGAGAGAGAGAGAGAGAGAGAGAAAGAGAGAAAGAGAGAAAGAGAGAAAGAGAGAGAGAGACGAGAGAGAAAAGAGAGAGAGAGAGAGAGAGAGAGAGAGAGAGAGAGAGAGAGAGAGAGAGAGAGAGAGAGAGAGAGAGAGAGAGAGAGAGTGTGTGAGTGTTCGGGGGAAGACAAAGCTGTGAACAATCTGAGAGACAAGGCACGAAGGGATTTCTATTTCATCAAAAGGAACATAAATACTATTTGGCCTTTAAATGAGAGTACAATTTGGCCCTAAACAGAAAGTACCCAATTGACTGACTATGTACAGACTCAGTGAGCATAGCCTTGCTATTAAGAGGCTGCTGTAGTCAAATCAAATGTTATTTGTCACATGTGCCAAATACAACAGTGAAATGCTTACTTACAAACCCTTAACAAACAATGGTAGAAGCTGTTAAGAAGCCTTTTTGACCTCGATATGGATCTCAGCTACCTCTTGTCGTGCGGTAGCAGAGAGAACAGTCTATGATTAGGGTGACTGGAGTCTGATCATTTTTAGGGCCTTCCTCTGACACCGCCTGATATAGAGGTCCTGGATGGCAGGAAGCTTGGCTGTAGGTTCCCTGTAGTGCCTTGCAGTCGGAGGCCGAGCAGTTGCCAAACCAGACAGTGAAGCAACCAGTCAGGATACTCTCGATGGTGCAATTGCAGAACCTTTTGAGGATCTATGGACCCATGCCACATCTTTTCAGTCTCCTGAGGGGGAACAGGCTTTGTCGTGCCCTCTTCACGAGTGTCTTAGTGTGTTTCAACCATGATAGTTTGTTGGTGATGTGGACACCAAGGAACTTGAAGCTCTCAACCTGTTCCACTACAGCCCCGTCGATGAGAATGGGGACGTGCTCGGTCCTCCTTTTCCTGTAGTCCACAATAATCTCCTTTGTCTTGAACACGATGAGGGAGAGGTTGTTGTCCTGGCACCACACAACCAGGTCTCTGACCTCCTCCCTATAGGCTGTCTCATCGTTGTTGGTGATCAGGCCTACCACTGCTGTGTCATCGGCAAACTTAATGATGGTGTTGGAGTTGTGCCTGGCCGTGCAGTCATGAGTGAACAGGGAGTACAGGAGGGGACTGAGCACGCACTCCTGAGGGGCCCCTGTGTTGAGGATCAGCGTGGCGGATGTGTTGTTCCCTACTCTTATCACCTGGGGGCGGCCCGTCAGGAAGTCCAGGATCCAGTTGCAGAGGGAGGTGTTTAGTCCCAGGGTCCTTAGCTTAGTGATGAGCTTTGAGGGCACTATGGTGTTGAACGCTGAGCTGTAGTCAATGAATAGCTTTCTCACATAGGTGTTCCTTTTGTCCAGGTGGGAAAGGGAAGTGTTGAGTGCAATAAAGATTGCATCATCTGTGGATCTGTTGGGTGGTATGCAAATTGTAGTGGGTCTAGAGTTTCTGGGATAATGGTGTTGATGTGAGACATGACCAGCCTTTCAAAGCACTTCATGTTTACAGACGTGAGCACTACGGTTCGGTAGTCATTTAGGCAGGTTACCTACGCGTTCCTGGGGACAGGGACTATGGTGGTCTGCTTGAAACATGTTGGCATTACAGACTCAGTCAGGGACAGTTTGAAAATGTCAGTGAAGACACTTGCCAGTTGGTCAGCGCATGCTCGGAGTACACGCCCTGGTAATCCATCTGACCCTGCGGCCTTGAATGTTGACCTATTTAAAGGTCTGTCTCACATCGGCTACGGACAGCGTGATCACACAGTCGTCCGGAACGGTTGGTGCTCACATGCATGTTTCGAAGCGAGCATCGAAGTAATTGTGTCACTGGGGAGCTCGTGGCTGTGCTTCCCTTTGTAGTCTGTAATAGTTTGCAAGCCCTGCCACATCTGACGAGCGTCAGAGCGGGTGTAGTACAATCCAATCTTAGTCCTGTATTGATGCTTTGCCTATTTGATGGTTAGTTGGAGGGCATAGTGGGATTTCTTATCAGCTTCCGGGTTAGAGTCCCGGTCCTTGAAAACGGCAGCTCTACCATTAAGCTTAGTGCGGATGCTGCCTGTAATCCCTGGCTTCTGGTTGGGGTATGTACGTATGGTCACTGTGTGGATGACGTCAATGATGCAATTATTGATGAAGCCAGTGACTGTTGTGGTGTACTCCTCAATGCAATCAGAAGAATCACGGAACATGTTCCAGTCTGTTTTAGCAAAACAGTCCCGTAGCTTAGCATCTGCTTCATCTGACCACTTCTTATTGACCGAGTCACTGGTGCTTCCTGCTTTAGTTTTTGCTTGTAAGCAGGAATCAGGAGGATAAATTTGCCAACTGGAGGGCGATGGAGAGCTTTGTAGGCGTCTCTGTGTGTGGAGTAAAGGTGGTCTAGAGTTGTTTTCCATCTGGTTGCACATTTAACATGCTGATAGAAATTAGGTAGAACTGATTTAAGGTCCCCTGCATTAACTTCTTGAGAATACAGGGGGTGCTGTTTCGCATTAGCATAATTGCCTCTACAGACTAAACTGCCTCTTATTCAATTATTGCTGTTACTATATGCATATAACCATATAGCATTGGATAGAAAACAAGCTATGGTTTCTAAAACCGTTCCAATTGAGTCTCTGAGTCAAACACAGGTCATTTCACAGCACTTTCCCTGAGCCAGAAGAAGAATGCAAGATGTGTATGCTCGCTTCAAAGCTCTGCCTATATATGGTCACGCGACCTATGACCCGAATGACACTTCCTTCTTCTTCCTCTGGGTGTCTGGAAGACGTCAGAGGAGAAATTTTTTGTTTATCTTGTACTGACGTGAAATAAGACCTATTTCTTTAGCGTGACCGACAACTTCCGGTTTCTGAAATGCGCGTTTTCAGAGGTGGCATTGTCTTTTGTTATGCTGACGTTACGGATGAAAACTATCTCCGTGTCGAAGTTTGTTTGATACATGTGACCATATCACCGTAATGTATGTTTTTTCAATATAGTTTAATCAGATTATTAGAATTTTTTCGGGAGTTTTGCCGTGTTCCGTTCTTTGAGTTTTTTAACTTTGGACATGGACCGTGCCAGTCGACCAGTACCCAGGCTAAATGAAGAGGGGAAGTTGCCATTGTGAATGGATTGAACGACTCATCAGGACTAAGGACACCTTGATCAACATTCTGATGAAAGACCAGCAATAGTAAGACCCAATTTACGATGTTATTTCATATATCTGTCGTGCATGTGAACTGGTCGGGCGCGTCCAGCTGGTTTTGGCTGGCCTGGTTATGCTAATTAGCTAGTTATGCTAATTTCGCTATAAAACATTTAAAAAATCTGAAATATTGTTTGGATTCACCAGATGTTGGGCTTTCAATGTCTGTACACTGTGTATTTTTTCTGAAATGTTTTAAGACAAGTAATTAGTTATATAACGTTGGTCTCTGTAATTGTTCTAGCTGCATCAGCACTATATCAGATTGCAGCTGCAATGTAGAACTGTGATTTATACCTGAAAAATGCACATTTAAAAAAAAAAAACTATGCTATACCATAAATATGTTATCAGACTGTCATGTTATGAATTTGTTTGTTAGTTAGTGGCTATCAATATCTTAGTTTAGCCGAATTGGTGATAGCACCTGATGGAGTAAGAAACTGTTGGAGTAAGAAAATGGTGTCATTTTGCTAACGTGTTTAGCTAATAGATTTACATATTGTGTCTTCCCTGTAAAACATTTAAAAAATCTGAAATGGTGGTTTTATTCACAAGATCTGTGTCTTTCATTGGGTGTCTTGGACTTGTGATTTAATGATATTTAGATGCTACTATTTAATTGTGACGCTATGCTAGCGATGCTAATCAGTGTGGGGGGTGTGGGGGGTGCTCCCGGATCCGGGTTAGGTACTCTGTAGAGGTTAAAGTCCCCGGCGCCGCCTCTGGATGAGTTTGCTTATGGCGGAATACAGCTCATTGAGTGCGGTCTTAGTGCCAGCATCAGTCTGTGGTGGTATGTAGACAGCTACAAAAAATATAGATGTAAACTCTCTTGGTAAATAGTGTGGTCTACAGCTTATCATGAGATACTCTACCTCAGGCGAGCAAAACCTTGAGACTTCCTTGTGCACCAGCTGTTGTTTACAAATATGCATAGGCCGCCTCCCCTTGCCTTACCAGAGGCCGCTGTTATATCCTGATGAAAACAACTTAACCCTTGTGTTGTCGTAAGGGTCAAAAATGACCAGCCACAATGTTTAACAGCAGAGAAAATGCCCTAAAGGATATGTTTTCAACTTGAAATGTTATGACTTTTCCTAGAGCGGAACCACCATTAGAAAAAGTGAAACATCGGCTTTGTTCTTATTTCCATGAAAGCTGTACACCACCAGGGTACAAAGGTTGTTTTAGGGTCATTTTAGACCCGGCAATTTACACACCACAAAAACCACAAAGACACACACACACACAAAGACACACACACACACACACACACACACACACACACACACAGACACAGACACAGACACAGACACAGACACAGACACAGACACAGACACAGACACAGACACAGACACGCACACGCACACGCACACGCACACGCACACGCACACGCACACGCACACACACACACACACACACACACACACACACACACACACACACACACACACACACACACACAATGAGGAATTGAGATTATGTGTGCTATTGATTGAACTCAGCTGGCAGCTCCTGAAGAGGAAGATCACCATGGTTGGCACAGTTAGAAAGAACAAGCCTGAGCTCCCCCTGCACTCCTCACAACAAGGGGGAGAGAGGCCTTCTCATCAAGTTTGCCTTCACCCCCACCACCATTCTAGTTTCTTACCTCCCAAAGAGGAACAAGAATGTGGTCCTCCTGAGCACACTGTACACGGCTGAGATCAGTGATCGTGAGGACAAGAAGCCAGCCATCATCCTGGACTACAACCACAACAAAGGAGGCGTGGACAACCTGGACAAGGTGTTTGGAATTTACAGCTGCAGGAGGATGACTGACCGCTGGCCCCTGGTCATCTTCCATAACATCATTGATGTGTCCTCATACAATGCCTTTGTGATATGGAACAAGATCAACCCTACTTGGATGTCTGATAAGCAGAACAAGAGTGTGTTGTTCCTGGAGCAGCTGGGAAAGGCACTTGTAACCCCACACATTCAAAGAAGGGAGCGTCTCCCCTGCACAGCAGCGTCTGCAGCGCTTGTGAAAGCTGTTCAAGGGGCTGAATCTTGTCCTGATCTACCTGCGGCTGCAGCTGGGGTAGGCAAAAGGAGGAGATGCCAATTATGCCCCCCAAAGGACTGTAAAACAAATACTATGTGCTGCACATGTGAGAAATACATCTGCTAAGTCCATGCACGCACACTTGCATACTGTCCTACATGTGCTAATTAGAGTTGTTTGATTCATGTTCTTCACGTTTTTGTTTTGTATCTATTATCTTATTTTATTCTTATTTATTGTTGGTGTTTATACACCTTGTGGGTGGGTGCAATGGTTCAACAAATGGGAGAAGACTAGTATTTTGTGGTTGAATTCCTCATTGTACAGTATATAAGAATATATCACTATGTTGCCAAAAACGTTCAAGATTGTTATTGTTTTCCTTCAATAAAAAACATTCTAAACTACTTTCTGCACATTTCTGCTATTTTCTTAGGCTCTACAAGTGCTATCTCTTGCTAAAAAAGGTATGTTTACACCTATGCAGTACCTTTAGCAATACTAATAATAATAGTAATAAACCTCTACTTTAGTAAAGAAAACAATTATGACAGGTGTGTTGTCATAGAAACGAGTGGTGTCCACTGATTAAATGCAGTCTTTCTGCATTGTTAGGGAAAACCCAGATAGTCACAAAGTTAGTGATGAATGACAGGTTGTTTCCTCATGCAAAATAGATTTGTGGTTTAAAATTCAATGAAGCTGCTTTATTTTAGGGGTTTAGTGAAGGTGGGTCATTTTTTACATTTAGGACAGGGGGAGTATACAGAATGTTAAGACTACACAAGGGTAAAAACTCACCAGCTGTATGTTAATCATGTAGTCGTTCAGCCACGTCTCAGTGAAACATAATATATTACAGTTTTTATTACAGTTTTTACAGTTTTTAATGTCCCGTGGTAGGATATACGTGCTCGTAGTTCGTCTATTCTATTATCTATTGATTGTAAATTGGATAATAGGACCGATGGTAAAGGTAGATTACCCTCATGGAGACTGATCCTTACAAGGCACCCGGACCGTCGTCCACGATATCTCAGTCTTTTCCCATCTGCGAATAACAGGGATGAGGGCCTTGTCGGGTGTCTGGAGTAACTCCTTCCCATCCGACTCTTTGAAGCAGAATTCCTCCAGTATGAGGTGAGAAATCGCTGCCCTGATATCAAGAAGCTCTTTTTGGTCATAAGACACAGTGGCAGAAACATTATGTACTATATAAGTTACAAATATAAGTTTCGGAAATCTCCTTCGGCGTCATTGATACTTAGACCTGGGAAAATAGACCTGGCTCTCAAGAGAAGACATTGATACTTAGACCTGGGAAAATAGACCTGGCTCTCAAGAGAAGACATTGATACTTAGACCTGGGAAAATAGACCTGGCTTTCAAGAGAAGACATTGATACTTAGACCTGGGAAAATAGAACTGGCTCTCAAGAGAAGACATTGATACTTAGACCTGGGAAAATAGACCTGGCTCTCAAGAGAAGACATTGATACTTAGACCTGGGAAAATAGAACTGGCTCTCAAGAGAAGACATTGATACTTAGACCTGGGAAAATAGACCTGGCTCTCAAGAGAAGACATTGATACTTAGACCTGGGAAAATAGAACTGGCTCTCAAGAGAAGACATTGATACTTAGACCTGGGAAAATAGACCTGGCTCTCAAGAGCTTCTCTATGTGGACACAGCCCACAAAATGAGGTGGAAAATGAGTTGCACTTCCTAACCTCCTGCCAAATCTATGACCATATTAGAGACAAATGTTTCCCA
>NC_074680.1:12705555-12715555 GCF_029448725.1 Salvelinus fontinalis | reverse complement strand
GTTTAAAATGAGACAAAGAACCACTGGGAGAGACACGATAATTAATCAAAAACACACAAACACACACAAACACACACACACACACCTACGCACACAAACACACACAAACACACACAAACGCACACACGCACACACGCACACACGCACACACCCACACACACACACACACACACACACACACACACACACACACACACACACACACACACACACACACACACACACACACACACACACACACACACACACACACACAGACACACTCTCAGACCTTCTCTAGCTAGCTACACTAACATATTTATCTGGATTTCTTTCCCTTTAGTTGTAGAAGGAGTTACACATCACATTACAAAAACATACATGTATTTTTATATTTAAAACATGAATATGATTTATAGACCTAAATTGTGTGTGTGTGTGTGTGTGTGTCTGTCTGTGTGTGTGTTTGAACAGTGCCTGGGCCGTTGTTCCCCTGTTGGGTGATTATTAAGTGGATCTGATGAAGCAGCGGGGGGATTCTCCTGAGACATCACACACACACGCACACGCACACACTCACACCCACACACACACACGCACGCACGTGCGCTGGTATGTCTGGGGAGGTGTGTGTTCACAGGCAGGCGTCCTGGCCAGTTAAAACAGGCCTCCATTAGCATGCGTTGTCTGGCTCTCCTTGTTCCTCACCGCTTCACAAATCAAAGCTGCTTTTCATTCCTCACTTCCAAGAGAAATCCCTCTCTACGTCTCTCTCTTTCTTCAGCCATCCCTCCCTCCCTCCCTCTCTGTCTTTACCTCCCTCTCTCCACCCTCCTCTCCTCCCCCCTCGCTCTCACAGCTATGTGAGCAGCACAAATTAGCATAGCAAATGAAATATAAATGTTTTTTCCTTTCTTTTTTTACAGAATTAATTCTCTCTCTCTCCCTACTAATTAAGTGTTGGGCTCTAGCTGGTTGGGATAGCAGCAGCACAAAAAAAGGCTTTGTGGTATTTGGGGAATTTGTGTTATTGTGAGAGGCCTACTTTCTTGCCACTCCCACTATCATGGCCATTGAATCATTCCTTTGCACGCTCTCTCCTCACCTCTCCACTGTGATAGCCAGATTGTATGTGAGCGCTTTCATGTACAAAATGGCTGTATGGTGGGGGGGAGGGGGGGTGAGTTTCCCCAATACAATGTGAGGCCAGTGCAGAAAAATTATGGTTGGTAACAACAGTGGCCATGTATTGTAGTTAGAGCAAGATGACAGATGTCTGTGAAAGAATGATACATCAATGAGTTATGATAGAGAGTAATCACATGTAATTGGTAATGCTAAACTGATGACTGCCAGGTTGGAGACGGGATATGTAATCATATGTATTAATTGAAATGACTAACGATGAGGTAGGTGTAGGAATAATCTCTGTGTTAAACTGTTAGATGAAACTAGCTGACTGTGGGTTTAGCCTAATGGAGATGTCAACATTCTGAGTGTGTGTTCCTGGTTCTATCTAACCCCATTGCGAATGCCATGGCCAATTTCACGCTCCCCCTGGAAAGGTCGTGGCATCAGTGTGTGTGTGTGTGTGTGGGCACAAGCATGACGTGTGTGTGTGTGTGTGTGTGTGTGTGTGTGTGTGTGTGTGTGTGTGTGTGTGTGTGTGTGTGTGTGTGTGTGTGTGTGTGTGTGTGTGTGTGTGTGTGTGTGTGTGAGCCACAGTTAACCTTTGTTACTGGTGAAAATGTGCTGCTTTAGCATGCTTTGCCAACAGAGGCCCTGGCCTCCACTTAGTGTCAGTATGGATCAGAAACACACACTCAGACAAGCCTCACACACACACACACACACACACACACACACACACACACACACACACACACACACACACACACACACACACACACACACACACACACACACACACACACACACACACACACACACACACACACACACACTATCTTTATCGGTCTTTCCCTCTTTCTTCCCTTGTTTCTCAGTAGCTAGAGTCGCCTCCTCCCTTCACCTCGTTCTCTTTCAGGCTTGTCTCAGTGTCACACAAACCTAGAACTAGCATTGAAGTAGAATGGCATGTGTGTGCCAGCAAGCCCAGGTATGTCTGTGAACACTTCTCACGTCGAGCGTGTGTGTGTGTGTGTGTGTGTGTGTGTGTGTGTGTGTGTGTGTGTGTGTGTGTGTGTGTGTGTGTGTGTGTGTGTGTGTGTGTGTGTGTGTGTGTGTGTGTGTGTGTGTGTGTGTGTGTGTGTGTGTGTGTGTGTGTGTGTGTGTTCGAGTATACATGCATGTGTGTGTTCGTGCGGGGGCGTGTGCACATGTCGAGTGTATGTGTGTGTCAGTATGTGTGTCCTGCCCCTCTACTTCTCCAGTGATCATCCTGACACATGTCTGGCCGCCTCGGCCATTTTAACGTCACTGTGGAAATTCTGCAGCTGAGCAGAGCAGCCGCCCCGGCCCAGCCTCCATCTAACTCTACAGAACACATACAATATTCATCACTAATATCTCTTCTCCTCAGCCTGCTGCTGCATGTCTCGACATTACACTGACACACGGCAGAAGATTCACTACTCAAGGCTGAAGCTTTCAGACGCAAACACACACACGCATACGTACGCACACACTGACGCAAGCACCCACCCAGGCACGACCTCTTGTCGAGCTAACTGTGTGTTTTCAAAACACAAACAACCTCTGAGGCTCATCTGACAGAAATCCTTTAGTTACCGTTGTAAGTGTTTAGTCAGAATTATCACTGAGACCGATATATACTGTATATATACAGTACCAGTCAAAAGTTTGGACACACCTACTCATCCAGGGTTTTTCTTTATTTGAATATTTTCTACATTGTAGAATAATATTTAAGACATCAAAACTATGAAATAACACATATGGAATCATGTAGTAACCAAAAGTGTGAAACAAATCAAAATATATTTTATATTTGAGATTCTTCAATGTAGCCACCCTTTGCCTTGATGACAGCTTTGCACACTCTTGGCATTCTCTCAACCAGCTTCATGAGGTAGTCACCTGGAATGCATTTCAATTGACAGGTGTGCATTGTTAAATTTGTGGAATTTCTTTCCTTCTTAATGCGTTTGAGCCAATCAGTTGTGTTGTGACAAGGTAGGGTTGGTATACAGAAGAGAGCCCTATTTGGTAAAAGACCAAGTCCATGGCAAGAAGAGCTCAAATAAGCAAAGAGTAACGACAGTCCATCATTACTTTAATGCATGAATGTCAGTCAATCCCCAAAATTTCAAGAACTTCGAAAGTTTCTTCAAGTGCAGTCGCGAAAACCATCAAGAGCTGTGACAAAAACTGGCTCTCATGAGGACTGCCAGAGGAAAGGAAGACCCTGAGTTACCTCTGCTGCAGAGGATAAGTTCATTAGAGTTACCGAGCCTCAGAAATTGCAGCCTAAATAAATCAATCAGAGGTCAAGTAACAGACACATCTCAACACAGACTGTTCAGAGGAGACTGTGTGAATCAGACCTTCATGGTCGACATGCTGCAAAGAAACCACTACTAAAGGACACCAATAACAAGAAGAGACTTGCTTGGGCCAAGAAACACGAGAAATGGACATTAGACCAGTGGAAATCTGTATTTTGGTCTGATGAGGCCAAATTTGAGATTTGAGATTCCAACCGCCATGTCTTTGTGAGACGCAGAGTAGGTGAATGGATGATCTCCGCATGTGTAGTTCCCACCGTGAAGCATGGAGGAGGAGGTGCGATGGTTCGGGGTGCTTGCTGGTGACACTGTAAGTGATTTATTTAGAATTCAAAGCACACTAAACCAGCATGGCTACCACAGCATTCTGCAGTGATACGCCATCCCATCTGGTTTGCGCTTAGTGGGACTATCATTTATTTTTTAACAGGATAATAACCCAAAACACACCTCCAGGCTGTGTAATGGCTATTTGACCAAGAAGGAGAGTGATAGAGTGCTGCATCAGATGACCTGGCTTCCACAATCACCCGACCTCAACCCATTTGAGATGGTTTGGGATGAGTTGGACTGCAGATTGAAGGAAAAGCAGCCAACAAGTGCTCAGCATATGTGGGAACTCTTTCAAGACTGTTGGGAAAGAATTCCACGTGACTACCTCATGATGCTGGTTGAGAGAATGCAAAGCTGTCATCAAGGCAACGGGTGGCTACTTTGAAGAATCTCAAGTATAAAACGTTTAACCTGTACGCTAGGGAGAGAGAGCCGGACACAGAGATAAATGAGGGTGAGGGTATTAGAGATGCATGCTGAGGGAGTGTCACTGTTCTAGTTGATTTGAGACAGTATGTGGATTATGACCCAGGAGAGCAGAGGACTACACAACACACACACACACACACACACACACACACACACACACACACACACACACACACACACACACACACACACAAACACACAAACATACACACACACACACACACACACACACACACACACACACACAGAGGAAAACACACACGTGCACATAAACACACACACAGACAGACTCGAATACATATCTAGAGTTGTCCATTTTATTTCGTTACACACATGCACACACATATGCACACGCATACACGCACACAGAAACACACACACACTAGGGTGACCACATTTAAAATACCCGATGGCGGGACAACAGGATGATTTTGTGTGAAATTTACAAGACAGTGTAGCTAGCCTACATGAATACAAAATGTTGTCAGCGTTCTTCACATTTTACTGCTGAAATGTCCTGATTCCATCTGCATGCCAATCATTTAATCTCAACCAGTTTCATGTGAATACGTATTTAGATCTTCTTGAATTACTGTTTGTGAGCGTGCTGAGGAATACTTCCATCTGTAATATAAGTGCCCTTTTGTGGGAAAAAACTCATTCTGATTGGCTAGGCCTGGCTCCCCAGTGGGGACTGTAACTCAGTAAAATCTTTGTTGCATGATGAGGTTATATTCTTGTTCAGTATATACAGTTGAAGTCGGAAGTTTACATATACTTAGGTTGGAGTCATTAAAACTCGTTTTTCAACCACTCCACAAATTTCTTGTAATTAACAAACTATAGTTTTGGCAAATCGGTTAGGACATTTACTTTGTGCATGATTAAAGTAATTTTTCCAACAATTGTTTACAGACAGATTATTTCACTTATAATTCACTGTATCACAATTCCAGTTGGTCAGAAGTTTACATACACTAAGTTGACTGTGCCTTTAAAAAGCTTGGACAATTCCAGAAAATGATGTCATGGCTATAGACGCTTCTGACAGGCTAATTGTTATCATTTGAGTCGATTGGAGGTGTACCTGTGGATGTATTTCAAGGCCTACCTTCAAACTCAGTGCCTCCTTGCTTAACATCATGCGAAAATCAAAAGAAGTCAGCCAAAAATTGCAGACTCCAGAAGTCTGGTTCATCCTTGGGAGCAATTCCCAAACGCCTGAAGGTACCACGTTCATCTGTACAAACAATAGTACACAAGTATAAACACCATGGGACCACGCAGCCGTCATACCGCTCAGGAAGGAGACGCGTTCTGTCTCCTAGAGATGAACACACTTTGGTGCAAAAAGTGCAAATCAGTCCTAGAACAACAGCAAAGGACCTTGTGAAGATGCTGGAGGAAACGGGTACAAAAGTATCTATATCCACAGTAAAACGAGTCCTTCATCAACATAACCTGAAATGCCGCTCAGCAAGGAAGAAGCCACTGCTCCAAAAACACCATAAAAAAGCCAGACTACAGTTTTCAACTGCACATGGGGACAAAGATTGTACTTTTTGGAGAAATGTCCTATGGCCTGATGAAACAAAAATAGAACTGTTTGGTCATATTGACCCTCGTTATGTTTGGAGAATAAAGGGGGATGCTTGCAAGCCGAAGAACACCATCCCAACCGTGAAGCACGGGGGTGGCAGCATCATGTTGTGGGGTGCTTTGCTGCAGGAGGGACTGGTGCACTTCACAAAATAGATGGCATCATGAGGTAGGAAAATTATGTGGATATATTGAAGCAACATCTCAAGACATCAGTCAGGAAGTTAAAGCTTGGTCTTCCAAATGGACAATGACCCCAAGCATACTTCCAAAGTTGTGGCAAAATGGCGTAAGGACAACAAAGTCAAGGTATTGGAGTGGCCATCACAAAGCCCTGACCTCAATCCTATAGAACATTTGTGGGCAGAACTGAAAAGGTATGTGCGAGCAAAGAGGCCTACAAACCTGACTCAGTTACACCAGCTCTGTCAGGAGGAATGGGCCAAAATTCACCCAACTTATTGTGGGGAACTTGTGGAAGGCTACCAGAAATGTTTGACCCAAGTAAAACAAATTAAAGGCAATTTTACCAAGTACTAATTGAGTGTATGTAAACTTCTGACCCACTAGGAATGTGATGAAAGGAATTAAAGCTGAAATAAATCCTTCTTCTCTCAACTATTATTCTGACATTTCACATTCTTTAAATAAAGTGGTGATCCTAACTGACCTAAGACAGGGAATTTTTACTAGGATGAAATGTCAGGATTTGTGAAAAACTGAGTTTAGATGTATTTGACTAAGGTGTATGTAAACTTCCGACTTCAGCTGTATAGCCTTCCTGTACGTTGCTTCATGTCACGACTTCCGCCGAAGTCGGCTCCTATCCTTGTTCGGGCGGCGTTCGGCGGTCGACGTCACCGGTTTTCTAGGCATCGCAGCTCCATTTTTCCATTGTTCCATTTGTTTTGTCTTGTTCCCTGCACACCTGGTTTACATTCCCTAATCACACTGCATGTATTTATTACTCTGTCCTCCCCCATGTCTTTGTGTGGAATTGTTTTTGTTACGTGTTTCATATTACTTGTCAGGGTGGTTTTTCCCCTGTATTCCGTGGTATTTCACAAAGGATGTTTAATTGTTAAACATTTGCTTATTTTTGTGACTCTTTCGCGCCTTGCACTTTTTACCTTGACGCCGTGGCGTCTGTCTGTTTTATTTCCTCTGCCTAAATAAAGTGTGCACCTGTTCAAAACTCTCTGCTCTCCTGCACATGACTTCTCCACCAGTAGCTCACAACCTTGACACTTCAATCCAAGCAAATTCTGCCTAGTAGCAGACGCTGCTGAGTTTTGGCCACATGAGAGAAGTTACTATTCTGCTAACCATCCTATAATCTCATAAATAATGACTAAGGTGGTATTTTTGCTGTAACAGTAACATTATACTATGCTATTATATGTGGTTATGTTATGTAGCATACAAATTAATCATTATTGTATTTTCCAAGACATTGATTCAGCTTTGATCTAACTTTTCTAAATGTGCCGGTGCTATGCTCTGGTCAGCTCCAGCAGCACTACACCCCTACTCCCGCTGCACCGAACTAGTTCATTGAAGCGCACCTATCCTACTCTTTATTCTTGCACAAAATGTGCTAATGGAAAAACGAGAGACCGATGGCTGTTTTATGAAAATCTGGGCATATTTGGCCAAGGAAACATTTCTGGTTGGTCGCAGGGAATGTAAAACAGTTAGGACGGGAGATTTAAAACGGGATTGAGTGAAGTAGTAGAAAATATGTTGAATGAGTTACTAATGAGCATAGAGAGCTTCACAAGTGTAGGATGTGTAGGGGTCAGCTATGGAGCAGATGGTTCAGTTTGGGGTATTTCCAGCTGTGACATGTCTGACTCTTATTCCACCATCTGTGTCTAGGACGTAGCAGTGTTTGTCAACTATAACAACAGCAACGACCCTACACAGGGTGTCTAAGAGAGGGCTGGGCCTAAATTATGCATGAGCCCTGATGAATAATGTAACCGCTCCAAACAGTAGTCCAAAGAGGGACGTGCTGGCCCTTTGCTTTTCTGTATCACTGTGGGAGACATGCTGTTCAGCAGTCCCAAGCTACAGGCTACAACCACACTGCGATGCATGAACACGGACTAAGTCGAATATGACGCCCGCCATTGCCGTTTTTTTTTGTCCGTCAAAAGGATAGCAACAAGGAGGTCCCAACAAGGATAGCAACAAATATGCTGTGTGCGTGCGTGTGTATGTCTATGTGTGTGTGTGTGTATGTCTATGTGTGTGTGTGTATGTCTATGTGTGTGTGTGTGTATGTCTATGTGTGTGTGTGTATGTCTATGTGTGTGTGTGACTCACGTTGTGTCCCTCTGTATTGCTCTCTGGCGGATAGGCACGGCGGTAGGGAGTCACACTGGTGTCACAGTGATCAGCATGGCCATGATACTCACACCTAGAGAGAAAGAGAAAGAGAGAGAGAGCAGAATCAGGCCGATACACGCTATATATCAAAATCCAGAAAAGATACGTTAAATTCTACAACCACCTAAAAGGAAGCGATTTCCAATCCTTCCATAACAAAGCCATCACCTACAAAAAAATGTACAGAGAGAATTGTCCCCTAAGAAAGCTGGTCCTGTGGCTCTGTTCACAAACAGGCCCCACAGAGCCCCAGGACAGCAACAGCAACACAATTAGACCCAACCAAATCATGAGAAACAAAATGATCATTACTTGACACATCAGAAAGAATTGACCAAAAACAGAGCAAACTGGAATGCAATTTGGCCCTAAACAGAGAGTACACAGTGGCAGAATACCTGACCACTGTGACTGACCCAAACTTAAGGAAAGCTTTGACTATGTACAGACTCAGTGAGCATAGCCTTGCTATTGAGAGAGGCCATAGGCAGACGTAGCTCTCAAGAGAAGACAGGCTATGTGCACACTACCCACAAAATGAGGTGGAAACTGAGCTGCACTTCCTAATCTCCTGTCAAATGTATGACCATATTAGAGACAAATATTTCCCTCAGATCACACAGATCCACAAAGAATTTGAAAATGAATCCAGTTGTGATAAACTCCCATATCTATTGTGTGAAATACCAGTGTGCCATCACAGCAGTAAGATGTGTGAGCTGTCGCCACAAGAAAAAGGAAACCAGCGAAGAACAAACACCATTGTAAAGACGACCCATATTTCTGTTATTTTATTTTCCCTGTTGTACTCTAACTATTTGCACATCGTTATAACTCTGTACGTAGCCATAATATTACATTTGCAATGTCTCTATTCCTTTTAAACTTTTGTGAGTATAATGTTTACTGTTCATTTTTTATTGTTCATTTCACTTTTGTTTATGATCTATTTCACTTGCTTTGGCAATGTAAACATATGTTTCCCATGCCAATAAAGCCCTTTAAATTGAGAGACAGAGAGAGAGAGAGAGAGAGAGAGACAGAGAGAGAGACAGAGAGAGACTACTACTATTATCATTACTGTTGGTCCCACCATTTATTTATATATAAATATATATATATTTTATATATATATACATATATATTTGATTTTTATTTTTCGATATGTATACTTTGACAATGTAAGTAATAATGAACTTGCCATGTCAATTGAATTGAATTGAATTGAATAGAGAGAGAGAGAGAGAGAGAGAGAGAGAGAGAGAGAGAGAGAGAGAGAGAGAGAGAGAGAGAGAGAGAGAGAGAGAGAGAGAGAGAGAGAGAGAGAGAGAGAGAGAGAGAGAGAGAGAGAGAGAGAGAGAGAGAGAGAGAGAGAGAGAGAGGAACTATCATTTGCAATTTTAAAAGAAGACAGACTTTGTTGACTTGCGTGAGGTGAAAAAACAAAGGTGAGGTGTACGTAGTGCACTGAGACAATCAGAAATCAAATCGGCCCATTCCTACATGTGCTTTCTGGAGAGAAACACACCATATCTTGGCCACTACCATTTTTGTTGATGTAACGTCTTAAATGATTCTCGAAACACAATGACTTCACAGATATTTTAGACGCTTTTACTGAAAGCTGCAACTCAATCAGATATACCCATTGCCAAAACGCGGGCTTCCCAAACACAATTGTGATTTGAAACAAGCCACATCAAAAAATAAAACCTAAATTAGCTAATGATGCTCTTTGGCTAGACAGGAGTAATTATGTAATATTGGCAAAACAAACATTT
>NC_074680.1:12695224-12704586 GCF_029448725.1 Salvelinus fontinalis | reverse complement strand
TCAGTAACCATGGTCAAATATTTAGCCACAGTGTACTGTCGATTTAGGGCCAGATAGCACTGCATTTTGCTTTGTGTTTGTGCTTGTGTTTCCCAATAAGCAATGTAGTTTTTTTTTGACTGTGTTGTAATTTGGTTTATCCTGATTGATTTGATGTTCTGGTCCTGAGGCTTCAGTGTGTTAGTAGAACAGGTTTGTGAACTGCTCTTTTTTTAGTTTTTATTATTAGTGGATATTTGCCTAATTCTGCCCTGCGTGCATTGTTTGTAATTTTTCTCTGGACTACATGTAGGATAATCTTACAGAACTCTGCATGCAGGGTTTCAATGGGGTGTTTGTCCCATTTGATTAAATCTTGTTTTGCAAGTGGACCCCACACCTCGCTGCCATAAAGTGCAATTGGTTCAATGACATATTCAATTAGTTTTAGCCTTTTTTTAATAGGTATTTCAATTTGAATTTGCTTTTTAATGGCGTAGAATGCCCTGCATGCTTTCTCTCTCAGTTCATTCACTACCTCATTCACTACCTCATTAAGGTGTCCAGTTGAGCTTATTATTAAACCCAAGTAATTGTAGTGTGTGCAGTACTCCATATATTTTGTACCAATTGAGAACTTTGGTCTAATTCCCTGAGATCTGGATCTTCTCTGGAAAATCATTATTTTAGTATTTTTGGGGTTTACTGCCAGGGCCCAGGTCTGGCAGTACTGCTCCAGCAGGTCCAGGCTCTACTGTAGGCCATGTGCTGTGGGTGACAGCAGGCATAGGTCATCTGCGAAGAGTAGGCATAAAGCAAGCAAATATGTTGGTATTATTTTGGTGGACATGTTTATCTATCAGGGTGTGTAGAGTGTAAATATGATCAGTTGTGCGATGTTCTGGTGTAAATCTAATTTGGCCTTTACTCAAGACATTGTGCTTATTAAGGAAGTTTAGAGCTCTTACATTTATAATACTACAGAAAACCTTCCCCAGGTTACTATTCACACAAATGCCTCTGTAATTGTTAGGGTCAAATGTGTCTCCGTTCTTACAAATTGGGGTAATGAGTCCTTGATTCCAGATGTCAGGGAAATAACCTACACTCAGGATCAAATTAAACAGTTTTAATATAGCCAATTGAAATTTTGCACTAGTGAGTTTGAGCATCTCATTTAGGATGCCATCAGGTCCGCATGCCTTTTTAAATTTGAGGGCCTGAAGTTTCTCATAGGGCTCCTGGTCAGTAATTGGGAAGTCCAATGGATTTTGATTGTCCTTTATAGCTTTTGGCGTTGTTCTGCGTTTGTGTCAATTTGAACGGTGTTGTAAAGTGTTTTAAAATGGGTTGTCCATACTGTATGTCACCATTTTGTACCGCTAATTCCTCGTTTAGATTTTTAGACGTTTTTTCCAATTTTGCCAGAAGTTGTTTGTGTTTATTGACTCCTCAATTAGTGTCAGCTGCCTGTTGTTGTACTGTGCTTTTTTGGTTCTGAGTGTACGTTTATAGAGTTTTAAAGTCTCACAGTAATGAAGGTGTAATTCATCATTATTGGGTCTCTGTGCTTTTGGTTGGATAGTGTTCTACGTGTTTTCCTTATAATTTTACAATCTGCATCAAACCAGTTGTCATCTGTGATCTTTTTTGTTTCGTTTTTTATCAATTTCAATTGTGCTTCTTTTGCCGTTTGCCTGAATATACAGTTGATGTTTTTTACTGCTAGATTGATGCCTTCTTTACTGTGAGTGAATGTGGCATCCAGAAAGTTATCTAAGAGTGTTTGGATATTTTGGTTACAGGTTGCTTTCTGGTATTCTTCTGTGCTGTTTTAGGCCCATCTGTATACATTTCTGATGTTGTACAGCTTACTGGGCTGTGAATGTGTGGTTGTTTCCATGTCTGTTCTTTTGAGGAACAACGTCATTTGGCTGTGATCAGACAGAGGTGTTAGTGGCTTGACAGTGAATGAGCTGAGAGAGAAGGGGTTAATGTCTGTGATCATTAGTCTACTGTGCTGTGGCCAAGAGGTGAGCAGTAGGTGAATCTCCCCAAAGAGTCCCCCCGTAACCTACCATTGACAAAGTACAGACCCAGGCTGCAACGATCCCTTCCGTTGTTGTTGACGGTGCTGTCACTGTTGTTTCTATGGGGGAGATGAAGACAGTTAGAAACAGTATGGCTTGTAATAAAACTGTCCCCTCGTGTGCTCGTTAGATCAGGTAGTGTTCCTGTGCGCGCATTTGTGTCCCCACAGATGAGCACATTTCCCTGGGCCTGGAAATGGCACGTCTCTTCCTCAAGGGTGGGGAAAATCTCCTCTGAGTAATATGGGGATTCTGAGGGGGGGATATATAATGGGTGGGGAAGATCTCCTCTGAGTAATATGGGGAGTCTGAGGGGGGGATATATATTGCGCAAAGGAACACATCTTTTTTTGTCAGTACAAGTTATTTTTTCAGTTTTAACCAAATGTGATATTTACCAATTTTGAGTGGATCAATTAGATTTTGTAGTTCGGATTTGTACCAAATGATCAGTCCTCCAGAGTCTCTGCCTATTGACAGAGCTGTGTTTCTGTGATGGCACAATTACCTCTCTGTAGCCTGTGGGACAGTGAGTGACAATGTCAGCCTTACACCATGTCTCCTGCAGAATGATGTCATCAACATCTTTCAGATTATTGTTGAACTCCAGTGTTAAACTCTTCAGTCCAAAGGTTGATGAGTTTAGGCCCTGAATGTTCCACATGCTAACTGATAGTGATTTCATGATCCAAAAGAAAGAATTGCAGTCAGAAATACAGTAACTACTAACTACTAAGTTGTTAAGAGTGAGATAAACAGGATAACAGCTAACATTCTTTCTGTTATATATATATAAATATTCCTATTCATTGAACACGTAAATTCTAGTACAATAGGTGTGTGCATGTGTCCGTGTGTGTTTAGTGCAGATGTTTAATCTCACAGGGTTCTCCTGTCCTCTGACGACCTCTGCGTCGCTGGTCCTGCTTTTGGGCCCTGTGGAGTGGAGGAGGGCCAGTACTTCTCTACCTACCTACCTACCTACCTACCTCCCTCCCTCCCTCCCTCCCTCCCTCCCTCCCTCCCTCCCTCCCTCTCTCTCTCTCTCTCTCTCTCTCTCCCTCTCTCTCTCCCTCTCTCTCTCTCTCTCTCTCTCTCTCTCTCTCTCTCTCTCTCTCTCTCTCTCTCTCTCTCTCTCTCTCTCTCTCTCTCTAACTGTAATGCTTGTAATGCTTGTTAGCGCTTTGTAACTTAACATGATGCCTTGTATGTGAATCCATTCATTTTACAAAGTTATTAAATACACTATTTAGAAATCCAACTCAGCCATAGTCTCCTTCCATATTCCTATTTAGCTTATGGAGTCAGCTAAAGATAATTCATTTAATGGGCTAATTTATTATTCTTCATACGAGTACCATGTGATGTACAGTATATTTAATATACTGCATATTACATATCAAATATTACTGTTCAATAGAGCAGTTTAACCAAGTATGATTCCATGAGGACAGAGGGCGCTGTTGTCACTTTGGGGGAAAAACGTGCACGATTTAAACGGCCTCGTACTCAATTCTTGCTCGTACAATATGCATATTATTATTACTATTGGATCGAAAACACTCTCTAGTTTCTAAAACCGTTTGAATTATATCTGTGAGTGAAACAGAACTCATTTGGCACAAACTTCCTGACCAGGAAGTGGAAAATCTGAAATCGATGCTCTCTTCTGGGTCCTGCCTATAAATTGGCATGAAAGCTATTAGTATACATGCACATCATACACCTTCCCCAGGATGTCAAGATGCAGTGAGAGAAGAAATGGAGTGATTATCTTGGTCTGAGATGGAATACGTCCTCTTGGAATGACGTGTCACCCATTTTATGTTTTCAGGAAGGCGCAAAGTTGGTCCTGGATTTGCCATCTGAATAGCTGTTGTTATAGGCGATTACTATCTCCGGCTTTGATTTTATTTGATACATGTGACAATATCATTACATTTACATTTACATTTAAGTCATTTAGCAGACGCTCTTATCCAGAGCGACTTACAAATTGGTGCATTCACCTTATGACATCCAGTGGAACAGCCACTTTACAATAGTGCATCAGATCTTTTAAGGGGGGGGGGGGGGGGGGGGGGCAGAAGGATTGCTTTATCCTAGGTATTCCTTGAAGAGGTGGGGTTTCAGGTGTCTCCGGAAGGTGGTGATTGACTCCGCTGTCCTGGCGTCGTGAGGGAGTTTGTTCCACCATTGGGGTGCCAGAGCAGCGAACAGTTTTGACTGGGCTGAGCGGGAACTGTACTTCCTCAGTGGTAGGGAGGCGAGCAGGCCAGAGGTGGATGAACGCAGTGCCCTTGTTTGGGTGTAGGGCCTGATCAGAGCCTGAAGGTACTGAGGTGCCGTTCCCCTCACAGCTCCGTAGGCAAGCACCATGGTCTTGTAGCGGATGCGAGCTTCAACTGGAAGCCAGTGGAGAGAGCGGAGGAGCGGGGTGACGTGAGAGAACTTGGGAAGGTTGAACACCAGACGGGCTGCGGCGTTCTGGATGAGTTGTAGGGGTTTAATGGCACAGGCAGGGAGCCCAGCCAGCAGCGAGTTGCAGTAATCCAGACGGGAGATGACAAGTGCCTGGATTAGGACCTGCGCCGCTTCCTGTGTGAGGCAGGGTCGTACTCTGCGGATGTTGTAGAGCATGAACCTACAGGAACGGGCCACCGCCTTGATGTTGGTGGAGAACGACAGGGTGTTGTCCAGGATCACGCCAAGGTTCTTAGCGCTCTGGGAGGAGGACACAATGGAGTTGTCAACCGTGATGGCGAGATCATGGAACGGGCAGTCCTTCCCCGGGAGGAAGAGCAGCTCCGTCTTGCCGAGGTTCAGCTTGAGGTGGTGATCCGTCATCCACACTGATATGTCTGCCAGACATGCAGAGATGCGATTCGCCACCTGGTCATCAGAAGGGGGAAAGGAGAAGAACAGTCGTTGTTTGGATTTATCATCGTAAAGTATGTTTTTTCAATATAGTTTTATTCGAATTTGAAATTTATTCGGGACGTTAGGCGTGTTGCGTTGTGTGCCTTTGTTCAGAAAGGAGAGCTTTGCGCCACTTGGCCAGTGTGCTTGCTAAGTCAAGAGGGAAAAATGATGTTCTAAATCCAAACAACGACTGTTCTGGACAAAGGACCCCTTGTCCAACATTCTGATGGAAGATCACCAAAAGTAGGACCCATTTTGTGATGCTATTTCATATATCTGTCGAACTGTGTACTAGTAGTTTTGCGCCCAGGTTTTGGCCACTCTCCCGCTATAACATAAGCCTTATGTCGTAATGAAGATATTTTTAGAATTCTAACACTGCGATTGCATTAAGAACTAGTGTATCTATCATTTCCTATACAACAAGTATTTTTTTGTAATGTTTATGAATAGCTATTTGGTCAGAATAGGTGAGAGTCTAATAGAAATATCCGCACATTCTGGGAAAGGAAGCTACGTTAGCATAATGGATAACCACTGATTTCAGCTCTAAATATGCACATTTTCGAACAAAACATAAGTGTATGTATAACCTGATGTTATAGGACTGTCATCTGAGGAAGGTTTATGAAGGTTAGTGAAAATTAATATCTTTTGCTGGTTTATTCGCTAACGCTAACGTGCCTATTGCTATCGCTAACGTGCCTTGATGAATGAATGCGGAAGTGTGGTAGGCTATTGTAGTAAGCTAATATAATGCTATATTGTGTTTTCGCTGTAAAACACTTAAAAAATCAGAAATATTGGCTGGATTCACAAGATGCTTGTCTTTCATTTGCTGTACACGATGCATTTTTCAGAAATGTTTTATGATGAGTATTTAGGTATTCCACGTTGGTCTCTATAATTACTCTGGCTGCTTCGGTGATATTTTTGACGGTAGCTGTGATGGTAGATGGAATGTAAAACTGATTTATACCTCAAATATGCACATTTTTCGAACAAAACATAGATTTATTGTGTAACATGTTATAAGACTGTCATCTGATGAAGTTGTTTCTTGGTTAGTTTGGTTGGTTCTTGGTTAGTTAGGTTGGCTTTGTGCATGCTACCTGTGCTGTGAAAAATGTCTGTCCTTCTTTGTATTTGGTGGTGAGCTAACATAAATATACGTGCTGTTTTCGCTGTAAAACATTTTAAAAATCGGACATGTTGACTGGATTCACAATATGTGTATCTTTCATTTGCTGTATTGGACTTGTTAATGTGTGAAAGTTAAATATTTCTAAAAAATATTTTTTTGAATTTCGCGCTCTGCCTTTTCAGTGGAATGTGGGAGGAGTTCCGCTAGCGGAACGCCTGGGCCAGACAGGTTTAAGAACACTGGTGTAGATGCAATGCATTGTGTTCTGTATCATATGAAATGGATGTGACGCTTTAGCACAATCATTATACTATTTGCTACTCATCATACATGACGTGGGAAGAGTTGTTGTCAAATCCCTGAATTTAATTTCAAAGCAACACCCTCTGATAGGCAACTTATTGCTCTCTCTCTATTTGACTCTCTCTCTCTCTCTCTCTATTTGTCTTTCTATTTGTGTCTCTCTCTCTCTCTCTATATATATATATATATATATATCTCTCTATTTGTGTCTCTCTCTCTCTCTATTTGTGTCTCCCTCTCTCTCTCTATTTGTGTCTCTCTCTCTCTCTCTATTTGTGTCTATCTCTCTCTCTCTATTTGTGTCTCTCTCTCTCTCTCTATTTGTGTGTCTCTCTCTCTCTCTATTTGTCTCTCTCTCTCTCTCTCTATTTGTGTCTCTCTCTCTCTCTCTATTTGTGTCTCTCTCTCTCTCTCTATTTGTGTCTCTCTCTCTCTCTCTATTTGTGTCTCTCTCTCTCTCTATTTGTGTCTCTCTCTCTCTCTCTCTCTCTCTCTCTCTCTCTCTCTCTCTCTCTCTCTCTCTCTCTCTCTCTCTCTCTGTTTCTCCCCCTCTCTCTCTCTCTCTCTCTCTCTCTCTGGATGTCCCATTCAACATTTATAAATGCCACTGGAAATATCAGGCTCCTGTTGTAATGTACGACATCCAGCCTGACATGTCTCAATCTCTCACACACACCCACACACACACGCACACACACCCACACGCACACACAAACACCGCTGCAGGTCACCGCGTTAATTATTCATACACACGTTCAGACGCTGTCTCTCTCCTCCTCTCTCCACCGTTCTTCGTCTCAAGGTATTGAGTGTAATCTCATCTGAATAGAGAGATGCTTAAAAGGCATCAACCCCCACTCTCCCAGCCCCCAGACAAAAACCCAAGTCCCCCACTCCAAAACATTAATAGGCTAATCTCTACAAACAGCACTAACGTTTAGCTAACATGCATAGTTGCATAGAGCAAATCTACGCTGCTAAATACACTTGGAAAGTGGAGACATCATAGAACATCAAAAAGTAAACATTGCTGGAAACACCTTGCCGTTTTGGAAACACCGTCACGTTTGCTAGCAAAGGGATTTGCGGTGGCTAATTAACAGTAAATTAGTTAATTGTTGTCGCCTCACAGTTAGCCAAGATGCTTGGCTAGCCAGCTAACATTGTTTTCAGTTAGTTAGCTATCACTTCTACACTATTTTGCTAGCTACAGTAGCTTCGCCGAGACAATAGTAACCTGTATCCAAAATGACAGGTCTCCTTAGTTGTTTACATTTGACCATTGTAATGCACATTCACGTGTATCCACTTTCTACGTGTATAGAAGGACTTAACTACAGTAGGGTCTGACGTGCAGTTCTCCCACACAATGAGCAGACATGTTTACTGGCCTCTTTGTTTCCTCAACAAGCCTGTCCACACACCTCAGAGAAACAGAGAGAGGGAGGAGAGGGAGGAGGGTGTGGGTTGGGATGCCTCTGAAGAAATGAGTGGAGCAATGATGAGATTTGAGCGTGTCTAAATCTCCTTCCCTCTTCACTGTAACCTGCCCTTAATTAAAGAAGCTTATTTCACTCCAAACGAGTGAAAGGGAGAGAGAAGAGAGAGACGAGAGAGAAAGAAAGAAAGAAAGAAAGAAAGAGAGGGTGAGTGTGAGAGAGAGAGGGAATGACATTACTGCTTTCTTTATAATGACATAATTAGCATAGTCATAAGACTGGAGGGTGTTTAATAAAGAGATGTATACAGGACTATAACTAGAAGACTGCCTCAGGAGAGATAGAAAACACTAAACCCTGACTAAAGAGACAGAGCGAAGGAGGGATGGAGGGCAGAGGAGGAGAGAAAAGAAGAGTGCAACACAGATTGAGTGCCTGTAGCAGCCCGCAGTAGGTGGAATACATTAGAAGACTGAATTACTTTTCCCTATTGGCTCACACTAGACAGACAGCGTGTGTGTGTGTGTGTTGGAATGATGTCCAGGGATGAGAAAATTACCAGGCTGCCATGACAGTTTCATATGGCCGTCCCTAGAAGGGCTAGAGGTCAGGGGTTGAATTTAAGGACCCCTGGCATGCCGTCCCTTCAGATGCCTGTGTTATATTAGTGTGTTATTAGCCCCTCTGAATGAGTCCACTTTAAAACATGTCAGGTTTTCTTTCACACTCTCACACACACTCACACACACACACACACACACACACACACACACACACACACACACACACACACACACACACACACACACACACACACACACACACACACACACACACACACACACACACACACACACACACACACTCCTCAGAGTAAGTCTACCCCCTCACTCATCAGCTTTGACGGTGTTATTATGGGGGAAAATGATGATGACGTGAGCCAAGTTCCTAATAACAGCCTGTGTAGATGTTGCGACAGGGCCAATGTTAACTTGTGACTTTAGGTCTCAGCGACTGTATTTCCGTGAGACGTGCACTCTCATTGTCAGTGGTTTCAATTTAACTTTCTATTTAAGTTGCTGAAACACAGTTTTAGTGGTCTATGAAGGTCAAACCAGGGGAGTACATCTCTGTAGCCCAGCGCCTGTAGTCAATGAGATCAAAATCAGGGGAACCTGAGAGACATAGGGAATATATAAACTTGCTATAAAGTGTTATAATCTGTCACTGGTTAATATTGATGGAGAATAACAGGTTTGTGGTTATTGAGGCCTGGTCCCAGGTTCATAAAGTGGCTCAGAGTAGGAGTAATGATCTAGGATCCGGCCCCCTCTCTTATTACAACTCGGTAGGTATCTTGCATGTGTTACTGTCCACTCAGGTGGATCCTGACCTGGGTGGCCTGAACCATCTCCTGCAGGACTGGGGTGTTGTAGAAGTCGTTGTAGCCTGGACGCAGGTCGGGCTCCGGAGTCAACATACTGA